>NC_056735.1:1869990940-1870143440 GCF_019279795.1 Protopterus annectens
ACGTGTGTGTGTGTGTGTGTGTGTGTGTGTGTGTGTGTGTGTGTGTGTGTGTGTGCGTATGCATGTGTGTGTGTGTGTGTGTGTGTGTGTGTGTGTGTGTGTGTGTGTGTGTGTGTGTGTGTGTGTGCACGTAAGTGTTTGTAAGTGTGTATATTTGTAGGATGCAGCATTTTGAGGCCTCACTCTCCCAGTACACTGCCCATTGCTATACTTTACAAGGGCTGGTGATGTTGTTCACCTTAGAAGAACTGTGGGACAGTCTTCACACTATAAGCTTTGTGTTGCATGTGGTAACTGCATAACACTATAGTACCAATGACTGCATAGGTAGGGGTTCTAATCTGAGTCCTGACAAATGTGTGTGTAAGTGTTTATAAGTGTGTATATTTGTAGGATGCAGCATTTTGAGGCCTCACTCTCCTAGTACACTGCCCATTGCCATACTTTACAAGGGCTGGTGATGTTGTTCACCTTAGAAGAACTGTGGGACACTCTTCACACTATAAGCTCTGTGGCAGATGCGATAAATGCATAACACTGTATTAGCAATAGGTAGGGGTCTAATCCCAGTCCTGGCAAGTGTGTGTGTGTGTGTGTGTGTGTGTGTGTGTGTGTGTGTGTGTGTGTGTGTATGTGTGTGTGTGTGTGTGTGTGAGAACTGTAACTTGTGCATGTGTATGAGTGAGAACTATATCCATTGGGAAGTGGGTTTTACATTTTTAGGCTGTGGTACTCCCAGTGCATGTCCCAAGAGCAACTTTACAAGGCCTGCTGTTCTCATCAACCATAGAGGTATCTGTTAACATTCCTCAGCCCAATAAGCCCCGTGCAACGTGCAGGAACTATGTAACAGTATGGACTGACTAACAGGATAGGCAGGGCTGCTTATCTCAGTCCTGGCAAAAGTGTGTATGAGTGTATTTGTGTGTATAAGTGTGTATAACTGTAGGTTTGAGTATTTTGGGTCCATTCTCACTCAGTAAATCACCCATTGCCATACTTTATAAGGCCTGGTGATGTTGTTCACCTTGGAATTACTTTGGGACTTTTTTTACCCTGTAAGCTTTGTGGCATGAGATAAATGCATAACACTGTATTAGCAATAACTAGATAGGTAGGGGGTTCTAATCTCAGTCCTGGCAAATGTGTGCATGTGTGTGTATGTAAGGACAGTAGTCTGTGTATGTGCTTGAATGAGAACTATATCCATGGGGTGGCCATGATTTACAATTTTAGGCCATGGTACTCCCAGTACATGTCCTGAGGTCCACTTTACAAAGGCTGCTGTTCACATCCACCGTGAGGTATTTGTGGACACTCTTCAGCCCTATAAGCCCTTGCCACATCCATGGGGTGGCCATAGATTACAATTTTAGGCCATGGTACTCCCAGTATATGTCCCAAGGTCCACTTTACAAAGGCCACTGTTCACATCCACCGGAGGTATTTGTAGACACTCTTCAGTCTATAAGCCCTGTGCCACAGCTATGTAACAGTATGGAATGAATAACATGATATGCAGGGCTACTAATGTCAATACTGGCAATTGTGTGTGCACTGGTGTGTATAGCAGTGTTTGTGAGCATGTAGACTCATAGCTGACAGTCTAATGAGTCCTTCCACACCCAGTACAGCCCCCTTTACCATACCTCATAAGGGCATGTGATGTTATTCACTTTACAGGTACCTTGGAACAGTCATCACACTATTAGTACCGTGCCACCTGCAATAACCACATGACACTGGAATACCACTAACTAGATGGGTAGGGGTTCCAAACCCAACACTGGCAACTGTGATCCTGCATGTGTGTGTGTGTGTGTGTGTGTGTGTGTGTGTGTGTGTGTGTGTGTGTGTGTGTGAATGTGTGTGTGTGAGTAGTATCCTCTGTGTGTTTTATCTTCTGGGGGTGAGAATTTTACCAATTGGAAGTGTGTTTCACTCACTACATTTACCATTGCCCACTTTACAAGAGCTGCTGACGTCAACCACCATAGACTTACTTGTATATATCCCTCAGCCCTATAAGCTCTGTGGCACATGCAATAACTGTTACACAGCCCCTGGTAAATGTGTAGATATACAGCTGTACCTTGGCTCTGACAAGGTCGATGTGTTTCCACTCTGTCATACTCCATGTTGGTAATGTCTGAAGGGCCAAAGCCTGCAGACACACAGATACCTGGCACATAAACAGAATACAACATGGACAGACTATATTCAGTCAGCGATACTAACAGCAATAATGCATCATGGCTAATAAGGTATATGCACTTTTATATGTATCCATAACAAATGCAGACAGACAGCCCCTTACACAGCATTACATAGCTACACTGTACTATATTCACCCTGTGCATCAGACCCATATTAGAATATCTCTGCATCAATGGTATGGATGACAGTGATGTGGCACAGGTATCATCATATGCAGAGGGTGTGGTGTGGGTTTGCCAGAGGCCTAGGCTGGGCCGTATGATTGGCATCATGTGTGTGTGTTTGGAGGAGTATTCTATAAATGGGCTGTGCAGAGGTGCTGTGTGTGTCTGGAGGTGACCTGCCTGTGATACAGATGTGTGTGTGTGTGTGTGTGTGTGTGTGTGTGTGTGTGTGTGTGTGTGTGTGTGTGTATGTATGCACACAGTCACGCCATGTATCTGCCCTACACAGGGGTATGTTGGACAGCTGTGGACCGTACATGACAGGGTGTACAGTTCACTGTCTCTGGCCATGGACACAGGAACTGGTCCTGCCAGGCATCTCACTGGCACCACCAGGTCCAAAGACAGATGCAGTACTGCTTCCTGATGGTGACTGCTGTTTCCTGGATCCATGTCCCTGACAGGACTGGCCAGAACACATGCCCATGGCCTGCTCCATTGCGGTGTGGACAGCACCCCCCCTTCAGTTGTGCTGGTGGTACTGCCACTACAAGAATGTGAAGGTGCACGGCCCCGTAGACTCTCAGCTGATGGTGTTGACCTACATCCATGTGGCCGATGCTCATCTTCCACCACGCACTCTAGCACAGACATGCCATGGTCGAGGATTGCCAAGGTCTCACCCAACCATCTATTCATGACCTCAGTATTTTGACATGTGACCTCAACAAGGTCATGTATGTTGCCATGTAACCCAGGAAGAGTTGCATCCAAGACCCTGAGTATCTCTCTGGTGTTGCATTCACAAGGTGCCTGTGCATCCATGACAGCACGAAACATGTGTCTGGTGACATCTGCTGTGGCACTTGCAACAGTGACTTGATGGGCAGCAGTCCTCCTTCGATCATCCCTGTCCATCTGTCTGTGTGGGACCTCACCTGCACTCTGGCTATGGCTAGAGGCAACACTTACACTTGCCATAGTCACCACACTAGTCTATTCCATGCCACCACCTGCCAATTGTCCATCATCTGTGGCTGCTGGGGGTGGTGAATGTGTGGACATTGTGACTGTGTGCGATGACATTGTGGATGACTGTGGGAAACCAACTGATGGCACAGATTCAGCCCCTGACAACCATACCTGTGCTCCACTATGACCACCATCATTGTCAGAGTCTGCAGAGACACTGACATCAGATTCTGAGTGGGAGGGACCACGACCACCATGTCCACCTGTGAGGGAAGACAACATATGTAAATTAATACCTGCACTATAAGGTTTGTTGGTGCACACACACACACACACACACACACACACACACACACACACACACACACACACACACACACACACACACACACACACAGATGACATGGCACAAAGGCATTACACAGACCTCACAATAAGTCAACACACCCCTGTTAACATGCCAGGTTTTTCTGATATATAACATGATACCACATAAATCATGTCATGTTTCCCATCTTTAATGTGAGCTATAACCTGTGCAATCCAACTGAAGGACAAACACATCGGTTAGGGGTAACATATAGAAAATGAAATATGTACAATAGACTGGTTGCATGAGTGTGGACACCCTTAAACTAATACTTTGTTAAAGCACATTTTAATTTGATTACAGCAGTCAGTCATCTTGGGAAGGTTTCTATCAGCATGGCACATCTTGACTTAGCAATATTTGTACACTCTCCTTTGCAGAAGCCCTCCAGCTCTGTCAGATTGCAAGGGCATCTCTTGTGCATAGCACTCTTCAGGGCACCCCACAGATTTTCTATTGGATGTAGGTATGGACTCTTGCTGGGTCATTCCAAAACGTTGATTGTCTTCTGGTGAAGCCATTCCTTTTCAGATTTGGATGTATGGTTTGGGTCATTGTCATGTGGAAAGGTGAAATTCATCTTCATCTACAGCTTTCTAGAAGACACCTGAAGATTTTAGGCAAAAGGGACTGGCATATGGAACTGTTCATAATTCCCTCCACCTTGGCTAAAGGCCCACTTCCAGCTTATGAACAGCAACCCCAAAGCAGGACACTGCTATCACCACGCTTTATTGTGGGGACGGTGTTCTTTTGGTGATGCACAGTGTTATTGCGCCAAACAAACATTTTGGGATTTTGGCCAAACAGTGCAACCTTGGTCTCATTAAACAATAACACATTTTCTCATATGCTTTTGGGAGACCTGATGTATTGTAGACGTGGATGTTGGTCTGTGTGAGAAAAGGCTTCCATCTTCCAACCCTACCCTATAGGCCAGACATGTGGAGAATAAGGGAGATAGTTGTCACATGTAGTACACAACCAGTGCCTGCCAGAGATTCCGGCAACTCCTGGAGGGATGTCCACTTCTTTGCAATGTTACATATGCCCCGTTTTTTCACCACCTTTTGATGACTACTGTCACTATGTTCCATGGTATATGCAATGCTGTGGAAATGTTTTTGTACCCTTCTCTAGGCTGATACCTTTCAACAATAACATCCCATTGATGCTTTGCAAGCTCTATGTGAACCATGGCTGTTGTTGTTGTAGGCAACTGGGTAAATGTCAGGAAAATCCTAGTAGGATAGCTGACCATTATTTGCTGTTAATCAAAGAGTCTCGGTAACTGATGACAGGTGTGTACCCAAGAAGACATAATACTGTAATTATATCAAAAGCTGCTCCAACACAGTATTAGCTTCAGCCAGTGCACACTTATGCATCTAGCTTATAACATATGCATATAGCGTATGTTTTTTATTTGTCATAATTGTTCCCCTAACAGATCTGTTTGTTTTACAATTGAATTGTACAGGTTATAGGTCACATTAAAAGTTGGAAGAGTTTGGAAATGTTTTATAGCAGTCTCATTTTTGTATATCACAAATACCTGGCATTTTAACAAGGGTGTGTACATCTTTTATATGCACTGTATATGACTAATTTTTAAAATATGTCCCTAGCATTGGGCCTTTGTTCCCCCCCCATTTTGTCAGTCTTTGTCCAGATTTCTTGCAATGACAGGTTGTGAGGTATGCTACAGATATGTTACATTTCCTGTAAATAGGCCCCTGTGATGACTACTGTGATGCATCGCAGTTAACTCCACCACAAATGAACATGCACATATTGCAATATGGCTGAGAGTAACAGTTGTGTGCATGGTAACATGCATGACCTTAACATACCTGGGGTACTGGTGAGTCACAACAGGACAATCTCATACTCGTTGGCTTCAGGCTGTTGTCTCACGTCCAGACCAGAGTGACCTATGTAGTTGTGGGGGAGAGGTATTGTCAGCAGACTCACATGTGGCATTGGTACAAGATGACTGCTACTTTTCTGCGAATGTACAGTACAAGCTCTGATGGTACACAATTTGCTATCCTTCACCATAGAAGTGCAATTGTGTGCATTAGAAAACCTCACCCACAAATGCAGTTTGACCTGACATATGTATCTAGATACTCTACAGAATCCAGTATGACTGCTACAGTATTCAATTGATGTGCACTGGGGCCTTACCTGGACGCTCATCGTCTGTTGCCTGGGTGCCACCCACCTCCACAACTTGTGTTTTTTGGCTTGGCTGGTGTGTGCTGGCTGTCCGAAGGTTGACAAAGGGCTCCTCTGTTGCCATAAGTGTGGCCTGTGTGGCAGGACCCCCACATGTAGTGGTACAGTCCCTGGCCATGGTAGCAGCCCTTTGCCTGACATGACTTATCAGGTCGGTTGCCCAATGCCTGACCTGATCGTATGTGCGCCCATAGTGGCCCAAGATGTTAACTCTGTGGACAAGGTTGTCCCACAGTGCAGTCTGCTCCTGCAGATTGTATTGGCTACGGCCAAACATCACCCCATGGTGCTGGAAGATGGCATCTGTGATGGCTGCATTTTCAGCTGGAGCATATGCTGGTTGTCTTTGCCGCTGCATGTCACCTGGAAGACATAAACAGGGAAATACATCACAGGACCTCATACATTGGTCAAGGTTATTTACAGAACTTGTACATCAACATTGACTATCATTAGCCACCACTTACAACCACATCATACCCCTGTCATCTATCAGCAGAGTATGAACCTGCATTGCAGTGCCGGTCCTGATGTGTCATGTTCCCCCAATGAGGGCCAGTGCATTGCATAATCCACAATTCATCATTCACCTTTGTGTAGAGGGATGACAGTGGCCATCATCCTTGCAGATGTGATGTCAATGGTGCTCAGGCTTTGCTTGTGTACAGTGTGTAATGGAGCTGGAACCATATGCCTGAGTTTATGTAGGATGCAGACAGGAATGTTATCAGGTCCCATGGAGACTTACATTTGTTGACTTTGATTAGGCATTATGCACCTGCTCCCAGATGCTGAGGGGAGGGGTGCGGGTGCTGTGCATATCCATCTGTACTGATGGTGGGACGGGGATGATATTTACCCTTAACCTGTCTGCAGTGGTTTGGCTATAGCTATGGTGTGTCTGAATGTGGTGTGATTGACCACCATTACAGGGTGGGGTGGGTTGTTGCCTCTGAGATTGAAGACATATGTGAAGACAGCCTTGTGATTGGCCTTGGTGGATGTGTCCGATTTGTAGTCATAGTTAGCCTTACAGTAATTCACCTGTGACCTTATATGCTCATTCAGACAAAGGTTGACTTGCTTCCAAGTTGGTGCCTGTTCCTACTTGGCCCTGTACAGCCAATATAGTGACTGATTATGTGGATTGTGTATTGCTGCTGTCCATCAAAGGGGATTTCTCTACCTTGGTGGAAACAGGTTTTACAAGAAAGGTATTGCTGAGTCCATACAGCTATGTAGGTGCTCATATAGCTGTTTGCAGTAGGCATGGACACAAGGTCATAACACACTTCGCCAATTTCAACCTGATAATCATGCTTATTCTAGTACCCATGTCTGTGTCAGGACAATGCAACAACCAGTAGCTGTAGACATTTACGTCTGTCAGATGCACAGAAAGTAAGATTACACACGTGTACAACACATACAGCTTATTTACCTGATGTTTTGCATTCTATGTCTGTTGTTATGAGGCTTCCAGGTACACCTACTCATACATACATGTGCACATGTAATACCTGATATACATTTATATATGGGCGGCGCAGTGGTGCAGTGGTTAACATTGTCACCTCACAGCAAGAGGTTCTCCGGTTCGATTCTCGGCTGGGGTGCCTTCTGTGTGGAGTTTGCATGTTCTCCCTGTGTTCGTGTGGGTTTCCTCCGGGTACTCCGGTTTCCTCCCACATTCCAAAGACATGCATCTGGAGCATTTCTCCTTGGGCCTCTGCTGAAAACAGGCTCTGTGGAACCTAGTCGGACTTTCCCGGTCAACAAATGATAAATAAAAATAAAATTAAAAAAAATAATAATTTATTTTCTACTTTAGTATGGCACACTGTATTTACACTCTTGCTGCTCAGTCATACCTCTCAACTTGTTAGAGCAGGACATCTGGAGGACACCACACAAACATGGGGGGCAATGGCCTAAAATTAGTGACACTTTCTTAATATTGCTGTAACACACTTAAGTCATTTGATAGTACAGTAGCCTTTGCATTCACAGAAATACCCTGAAGGATGTCCGACACACATATGTATGCTAGTATGTTCTAATGTCAGTCTTCACAGATTTGCCGCTGATTTGCCAGACATAACACAACTCTATGTATGAGTAAATGACTACAAATATGAGACATTCATATGGTGTGTGTGCATAACACTGGACAGTTGAATGGTATGAGCTCAGTATATCACATGCAGTTAAACACACATGTCTGCAACAGTGTTTACTATGCAAATACCCTGTATAGGTCTCTCAGATTTGTGAGACAAACATGTATATCATAGTTGTATTCACAAGTAACATATGGATATCTACGACATCTCAGTAGCTGGCCTAGCAGTGTCACAGTCAGTATTGTTCAACAGACACTTCAGTAGTAGTCATATGTGAGCCATTCCTTCCTGGGGTGACTCATGGGCCTGAGCTGTGATCTATGTCACTGCAGACAAACCCAGATGCTATGGCCATAGGTGCTGATCAGCAATATATCAGTACAGCAAGTCTTGTTGAGACATATTTGTTTAATATCCTATATCCCATTATTGCATACCCCCTACTGCATTCCTTTATATGCTTACTTGTTTGACATAACTTTTTTTCCAAGTATTGTTGGTTTGGATTCCAGTTCCTGTTTCTATTTCTGTGTGTGTGTGTGTGTGTGTGTGTGCCTCTCTCTCTCTGTCTACACATGTAGAGGTATAGATCTGTTTTGCATAGACAGCAGCTTGCCTTTTGTAGGTAATGCTCATAAGCATGTAATGGCCTGTGCACCAGTTGGTGTCCCCCACTTGCTAACTGCATGCAGAACAGCTGTGTTGTTGTTCCTATAGCCAATGACATGACAACACACTCCTATAATTGAGTACTTCATGTGGATGTTGATCCTTTTCCTTGCCTGTGAGGACATCATGGAGGTTGGTGAACAACAGCATCACAGATGGTAGCTGGAAATACCTCTTACAACAAAACATGTGGAGACAGCCCAATAAAATGGGGGAGAAGGTCCCAGACTTAGGGACAAAGTGTGAGTATTGCTGTTATACATGTGGATTCATGCTAGTTTAACAGGGCTTGTGTGGACATGGAAATTTTGCATGGGTCTCAGTCTGACAGTGTTATGTGGTTGACACAACTCTCAACTGTAGGGCTATCTGCAGAATGGCCAGAGGTTTGACTCTTATGCTTGGTCTGTTCCTCCGACAGTTGTTGTCTCTGGCAAATCAGTAGCATACCTTGTGTATTGCAGTCAGTAAATATTAACTTCCATTTGTGTTTCTGACTTCATATCCCTCAGTTAAGATATGTTACAACAAACCGTGTAACACCAGCAACTTTCTCAGTTTATGACAGCAATATTTCAATTATGTCCCATGTTTGGGCCTCTGTCCCACAATTATATCAGGCTTTATCCAGATGTCATGTAGTGAGAGGTTATTAGGTATGGCATATCATTAGTTAGTGGCTTCCTTCCTGATATCATCCCAGTGTTGTAGCAGAATGCCAGACATGTCATCCCAGTGTTGTAGCAGAATATCAGACGTTATGAGGAAGAGGCCACATATATGAGGACAAAGCCAGGATATTTTGTGGGAATCTGTACAGTTGAGGGGGTCTGTGTATGTGTAGCGATTATTAACAGACTGTCAGGATTGTCTAGCAGTGTGGTGTTTAAATGTTTGTTGCGCTGTGTAGGGAGGGGGATACATTTAAATGTCATGGCTCCTTTTCTATCTGACTGTGCATGCTGCTCCAATTTCTGGTGGTCATTCGACTGTATATGTTTGTAAGGGCAGACTGAGACATGTTCTGTACCACTGTAGGAGTCAGACTACACTGTGACTTGGAGCAGTATATGTAGGGGTAGTGTGAGTGTCAAACATATGTATGTTCACACAGTAATTATACTCTACTGTTCATTTGGATTACCAGTATGTCACTGCGACTGTGGTGAAATTGGTTGTGGGTATGTAGGCTCACACTGGTGACTGTTTTTCACTACTTTTATATCTCTGTAGTGCCTGATGTATTTGCAAATGCATGTGTAATTCCCCATAGCTGACTTGGGGTAGTGTTGTGTCAGTCTGACTGCAGTTTGGACGGTGTTTGGTGACATCCTAAGCAGCTCAGTGTACTTCCCATAATGTCATGTTATGTCCAGATATTCGCAGGATGTCTAGTTGTCTGGTTCATATCTTTGGTCTGGTCCCCATAAGTGTTGTGTATGTCTGACAAATCAGTGGGATGATGTGAGGATAACAAAACACCAAAAGGAAAAAATCTCAAAAACTCCAACATAGCAGCAAGTAAGCGCCGCGGATGGAAAGCCACAACACTTTATTCACTGAAGGTGAATTGCCGAGGTACCAGGATATGTGAATAAAGTGTTGTGGCTTTCCATCTTCGTGGTTGGCGTTTACTTCCTGCTATGTGTTGGGATTTTTGGGATGATGTGAGGATTTCAGGCATTAACTAATGAGAAGCAATTGAGTCTTGGAGTTGTGCTATTTCAGTCAATATATGTTAGAATAGACAGTGTTACTGTAGCAACTGTCTCAGCTTATCTAATCAAGTATTTCAGATATGTCCCTATTTTCATGGCTTTCTCCCCCCACTTTGTCAGGCTTGGTCCAGATTCGTTGCACTAAGGGGTTCTCAGCACACCTCTCAACTGGCTGGACTGTTGCAGAACATCCAGGTTTATTGCTCATATTTTGTCTCTGTTCCACAAATTATTCTAATTTTTGTGGAAAATCACTGTGATAATCCGAGGGTTTCTGTCAGTAAATGATGACATAATTTCAGTTCCAGACTTCATATCCTTCAGAACATGCATGCTGAAATAAACCCTGTTACTCGAGCAAGTTTCTGCATTTCTAAGAGCAATATTTGAAATACGTCCCTAGTTGTGGCCCATTGTTCCCCCATTTTTACAGCTTTTGCCCAGATTTCTTGCACTAATCAGTTGAGAGGTATGGTTCTGAGATATGAGTGCACTACATGTTATAAGCATGTATATAATATATATATATATATATATATATATATATATATATATATATATATATATATATAGACACACACACACACACACACACACACACACACACACAAACACATATATATATATATATATATATATATATATATATATATATGTATTTTAGTATATTTTCCATATATATGTATCTCCATACATATATATCTGCATATGTACATATACAAAACCTGAGTGATTCCTCAGAGCTTTTTCCCTACTATTGAATGACTCTACTGCATATGTTTGAAAAAGCAACAGAAATTCCTACAGTTCAAATGGTGCCTGGTACAGTGCTCTAATTATAGTGTACAGGGTCCTGGGTTGGAGACTTGGCAGGGCTAATTATTTTGTTGCTAGGCAGAACAGTGGCTGATGGAGATATAGTAATTAAAGCAGTTTTAAGCTGCTTTAAATGGGTTTGCATGGGTTTGCGTGACTTTAAGCGATGTCAACATATGGTTAACCATACAGATGCTTAATCCATTTTGGCTTCACTTAGCATCGCGCAAGCTCACTTACTCCTACTTATGCCTACTTAGACCCACGCTAATTTCTTTAAAAGAAAAGAAAAAGAGGTGATAGGAAAGTGGTGAAAAAGGGGCACGCAGAGCGAAAAATTATATGAAAAGTAGCTAGGAATGTGCAGGCCAGGCGCAGGGAAGGTCCATAGCTGTCCATTTATAATACAGCAACAGCTGTGCATTGTACAGAATTTGGTGGTGAATTTGGACACTCAAACCACAGAGAGAGGGGTGAGGGCAACAGAAATGTCTTGTCAAGGCAATTGGACTGGATTACATGTGTCCAGTGGACACCTGTGTGAAATGGATAGCTATGTATGGGGCGATGATTGTTTTGGGGACAGATGCCCTTTTTTTCTTTGTTAAGGTGAGAGTGGGATGTTGGGGAAGGATTGTAGGTATGTCAGAGAGGTAGGTTGGGTAGGGAGATAAACAAGACAGACAACACAGCAAACAGGGGCAGTGTATGACACATGTGGTGGGTAAACACCTTGGACATGGAGGGTGTTTGGGAATCAGATCCCCATGAGCTCCCATATTGATACTGTGGGACTGACATCCCCACCTGCAGGCAGTCACAACTGCACCCTCATAGCCCTGATGGTGGTTGCACTGGGGGCTGGACAGGAGGGGTAGCCTGCTGCTCAAGGTGTGCTAGGCAGCCCTCCATCTGGCACAGCTGGCCACCCAACTCAGTGTGGCTGACACTGCACACCATACCTTGGAACTGACAGCTGATGACGGGCTCATCTTCATGCCCACCCCCAGGATTTGCAGGGCCTGCAGGAGATGAAGTTCCATGGTGGGTCCCAGATGTGGTGGGGCCTGGTGCCATGGCCAGATGGGGCAGGACAGGTGGATCCATTGGGACTGGCCTTCCCAAATATGCTATGGTGTTGAGGTTATCCAAGATATATTGGTTAGTCATGAACAAAACATTTCAATATTAGATTTAAAGGCATGCATGGGTGTTCAATTAAAGCAAAACAACAGATGCGAAACAGTTGCATAGCAAACAGAACACATGCATAACTGGAACAACAGTAGGCATTGTAACAGCATGCCAGTAACAATGATGGTAACAGGCCCCCAACAATGGTATTTGAACAAGGTATGTTAACATGCAACCCAACCAATTAATTATATGAACAATAATGTAACACATGTTCCAACATTAGGCTTGGTAACAACATACCTGTAGTATATGAATAATAAGCAGTGATGCAGATAAGGGGGTGGGGAGAGGGATGAAAAGTCCATTAACAACTGCATAGGCCTCAATTTTTACAACAGTACTGCTCAATACTCTAGAGGTCTGCCCTCACATTACAACTACCTATGGCCTACCCATGAAATACCCATATTTGTGAGATGGGTCATGTGGTCTTCTGTACAATGGTGCCCACACAGTGGTAAACTGTCAGGTTGCTACCAACTTCAGTGCACAAGTTGCCTCAAACTTGATTGCACGCTCAGTACATTATTACTGTCCTACTTAGTGTGGATGACATCTGCCACAGAAGGGGGAGTGATGGATCTTCTGGCATTCCGTTTGTGGTAATGCTTCTTGTACCAGTCAGTAATTGGGTGAGTGCCTCTTGAGGGGATGGCCACATCAGTAGGCGGATGTAAGACAGTGGGCAGCTTGCAAGCATCCATACACCTGGTCAGCCACAGACCACTGCTATTGTACTTTACCTCAGATACATATATCTCAAACAGTAGAGGCCCCCAGACTGTTCCTTGGGGTACACCGTTGTGGATGAATCTACTATTAGAGGTGGGTTTTACTACTTTGACTGAGTGGCTACTATCATTTCACCAGTTAGCTACCCATCTGGTAACCTACAGTTTGGTGCCTTACTGTGTAGGCTTATGTATCCTGTCCACCTGGGGATTAGTGTGAGAGGACTGGGCTAGGTGAAGGTAGGCATTATTCACCATCTTCTCCCTGTCCCTGTATTTGTTGACCACTGCAGAGAGGTCAATCAGGTTTCACAGGCCTGATCTCCCTTTGACAATACCATGGTGTGTGGGTCCAGGCATTTTGATGTTGCCAATGTCCCTGTTCATAACATCCTTGATATTGTCTCCCATATCCATGCAGAGCAGGGATGACAGTGGCTGTCCTCTGTGCAGATGGAATGACACCCGTGCTCAGGCTGTAGTTGACTACAGTGCAGAATGGATCTGAGAGCCCATGCCTGTTTTCATGTGGGATGCAGCCGGTGATGGTATCATGACTATGGAGACCTCTGTGTGTTGCCTTTGAGAGGGCATTAAGGACCTGCTTCCTGATGAGGAGGGTGGGGGGCAGGTGCTGCACATGCACATGTATACCACTGGGGGACAGGGGGTGGTGTTTACACTTCACCTGCCTGCAGTCGGTTGCCTATATCTATGCTATATGTGCATGTGGTGTTACTGACCACTACTACAGAGCAGATTTGTGTGTTGCCTCTGGAATTGCAGACACTTGTGTGGAAGGCCTACTGATTTGCCTTGTTGGATGTGTCCAATTTGCACTCAGAGACAGCCTTGGGGTACATCACCTGTGCCCTTATTTGCTTGTACAGACCAAGGTGCCATTGTTTCTAATGAGGCACCTGTTCCTTCTTGGACCATCCAGCAATTGTTTCCACCTATTATGGATTTCTGTAATGCTGCTGTGCTGTCCACCACAGGCATTTACCCTACCTTAAGAGAGATGATGTTGTTCTGTCAGGTACTGTTGAGTCCATACAGCTATGTGGGTGCCCACAAAGTATTGTAGTTTGGGCCTAGACAGTGCTGCTAGTTCCAACAAATAAGATGTTGGCTATACAACTACTTCTACCTTCTCTGTGGGGATTTATAGTCATTTGTGTACAGCTCATTCTGTTTGACAGTGTAAAGGGGGGTGGGGAGCAGGGGAGATGGTGACTTGAACAGTGATGGCTATGTGGTCAGATATTACCAAGGGGGATGGCACTGTAGGAGCGCTACAGTGGCTACTCAAGACCAGATACATGAGATTCCCACCTGCCATAGGACTGTTGACTGGCTGATCCACTGCATTGCCATTGACAAAGCCAAGGAATCTATGTGCATTCATGTTCAGGTGGCATAGGTCAGGCACATTATGGTTGGGTATTTGAAGTCACCCAGGAGCAGGGTAGACAACTGAATCCTGACAGATTCCAGCAGGTCCCATTAGGTGTCCATAGTCATGGCTGGAGGCCTGTAGCTAGCTATGATCTGAGTAGGTGTTTTGTCAACTGTTAACTGCACTCAGGATGTCACCCATGCAACATACTGTTTGGCCAGCCTGGAGGTGTGTATGTGTATGCTAATGTTCAACACTCCACTTACTATGGCTTTGCAGGCCTCCATTTGGGGCTGAAATGTATGATGGGATGAGTGACCTGGCAAGGTTGGTGTGCTCTCCACAGCTAGAAAGCAGGTGTCAGTGACTGCACAAATGTCAGCATCCTACAGGACAAGGTACGCTTGCATTGACATGGGTCTCATGGTAAGATACCTAGCTCCTGTTAAAGTAAGACATCTGCACAAAGGCACACATCAGTGGTGGGCAAAGGCCAGTAAATAGTGTCACTTTATGAATCTAGCTGAAACACACTTATTTGCCAGCAAAGGCGGTGTCACATTCACAGGTGTACTCTGCATGATATGATATCTGACAATGAAATGTAAGCTAATTTGTTATGACTTTAGTCTTTAATGGGTTGCCAGTGATGTGTCAGACAATACACAACTGTCTGAGGCATTGACTACAAATATGAGGCAGACATGTGGTCAGTCTGCAAAACTCTGGACAGTTGTCAGGTATGGGCTCAGTATATCACATACAGTTCAACACACATCTGCACCTGTCATGTAGTATGCACATACCCTATGTACATCCCTTACATTTGTAAGACAAACATATGTATCAGAGTAGCATTCACAGGTGACATATGAGTAATTACAACATCCCAGGTAGCTGGCCTACCAGTGACACACTCAGTATTGGACAGCAGAGACTCCATTAGTAATCATACATGAGCTGACCTTTGCTGGGGTGACTCAGGGGCCAGAGATGTGCTCCATGTCAATGCAGGCAGGGCAAGCAGTAATGGCCATAGGTGCTAGACAGCAGCATGTGAGTCCAGCAGGTCTTGTTGCGGCCTAGTGTTAATATCCCATTTGACATCATTGTATCCCCCCTTCTGCATTCCATTACATACTTACATGATTGACATACCTGTTATAGTGCTCAGGAGTTCCCTCACAACAATGCAAATGGTTAGGATTGTGTAGTCCCAGTCTGTCCTTGTGTAGATGGGTTGAGACCTGTGTTGCATAGGCAGCAGCTTGCCTTTTGTAGGTACTGCTCATGAGCAAATGATGGCCTGTGCACCAATCAGTGTCTCCCACTTGCTACTTTCATCCAGAGCAGCTGTGTTGTCTTTCCATTTGCCAATGCCATAGCAACACAGTGCTATAGTTATAGCCTTCATGTGTGTCTTGCCCCTTTTCCTTGTCTGTGTGGAGGACATTATGGAGGTGTGGGAGCTACAGCTTCACAGACAGTAGGTGGGAATACTTCTCAGGAGAGGACATGTGGAGACAGCCCAGCAACATGGGGAACAAAGCTCCAGAGTTGGGTAGAGATTGTAAGTCAGTAGTGCTGTTATACACATACAGGGTTGCTAGTTTAACAGGGTTCATCTGGACAAGCATTTTCTGTGTGACTTGATGTCTGACAGTGATATGTCTCTGACATACCTCTCAACTGTCAAAACAAGCTAATGAAGAAAAACTGACTCTCTGCAGCAAACACGGATCCTGGTTCCACAACAAAATCGACCAATAATACAAGTAGAAGCGCGTAAAATTGTTTAATTTAAGTGTACGAAAAATAAAATCCACTTTTCGTCAGGAATAATCTCCCAACTTCCTCAGAAAAAACATGAGCATTATTACATCGCTCACAATGAATGCGAACAGTATAGTTAATTAACTAAGCACATGATGCACAGCTTAATTAGTCCGTAGACTTAAAGTAATACAAACATGAATCCTGAACGGTACACATGAACAATAAAAATAAAATAAACTAAAAATAGAAATAAACAAATAAATCCTAGCTTCATAATTGAACTATAAGTAAGAAACTTTAAAATTTTTTTAAAAAACTATTCTTAACATATTTCTAAATACTAATGAACCATAAACTGACAGTGTAAATAGTCCTTCTAACAACTTACCGACGATTGTTTCATATATACTATAGAAATTTGTATGGAATATATAAAACACATATGTAAAATATATATATATATATATATATATATATATATATATATATATATATATGTGAAAAAATATATATATGTGAAAAAATATGTATAAATATATAATTGTGAATATAATTATTTTAGCATTCATTAAAAATATAACTATATAACTATATTTAATTATTTATTTAATTGTTTATTGAGCTCATATCAAACCGCTGCTCGAATAATAAGGGAGAGCAGCAGATGTCAGTGTCACAGATCCTTTTTCTATCTGACTGTGCATGCTGCTACAGCTGCTGGTGGTCTGTCATGTGTGTATGTTTGTAGGGGAAGACTGAGAAAGTCCTGTAACACCTCAGGATTTTCAGTACACTGTGGGTTGGGCCAGTATCTGTCAGTGTATTGTGAGACTGGGAATCAGGATATGTTCATTCAGTTGTTCTAGTCTAGAGTTCATGTGGGGTACTGGTATGTTGCTGTGACTGTGGTGCAAATGTTTGTGGGTGGACATTTATGCACCACTGTCTGCTTTTTCCTACAATTCCATCCCTGTAGTGCATAATATATTTGGATATACATGGGTAATTCTCCAGAGCTGATTTGGGTTAGTGTTGTGTTGGTCATACTGTAGCTCAGAAGGTGCTGGGTGGCATGACTGGTGGGTGTCACAGGTTTTTCCATTCTGTTACATGACTGCGGTCATACCTCTTCATTGTCTAGGTGTCTAAACACTGTTTTGATGTGTGGCTCATATGTTTTGTTTGTTGGCTACAACAGTTGTGGGTTTCTGAGAAATCACTGGGATGACGTGAGCATTGACATCAGTAAATGTTGAAATTCATTTGTATTTCAGACCTGGAATCTGTCTGGCATTGTATGTTAAAGCAATGTTTTTTTGCGGGACAGATCTCCATTTTTTTAAGGTGAGAGTGGGATGCTGGGGAAGGGCTGTAGGTATGTTTGGGGAGGTAGGTTGGGTGGGACCGGTTGCCTTTGCAGACAGAAAAGACAGACAAGGCAGCAGACAGGGGTGGTATATGACACATGAGAGGGGGTAAACACCTTTGACAGGGATGGTGGTTGGGAATCCGAAGCCCATGAGCCCCCAAATGGATACAGTGGGAATGAGGTCCCTACCCATGCGCAGTCACCACTGCTCTTTCACGGCCCTGAAGGTGGCTGTGCTGGGGGCTGGACAGGAGGGGCAGCCTGCCCCTTTAGGTGCGCCAGGCAGCCCTCAATCTGGTGCAGCTGCCCCCAACTTGGCTCTGATGGTGCTGTGCACCAAACCCCAGAACTGACTGAGGGTGACAGGCTCCTGTCCGCACCTGCTCCCGGGAGGAGAACGGGCCCCATCCCCTGAGGCAGTGCCACCCAAAAGTGGTGCAGGATCAGTGGATGAGGAAATCCCAGGTTGGGTCCCAGACATGCTGGGGCCCCGTGCTATGGCCAGATGAGGCAGGACAGACAGATCTGCTGGGGTCTGCCTTCCCAAACATGCTATGGTGTTGAGGTTTTAAAAAATATGTTGGTTAGTCATGAACAACACATTTCCAGATTAGTTATAACAGCATACATGGGTGTTCCAATAACCCCATAAAACAGATTTGGAACAGTTGCATAGCAAAATGAACACATGCATAAATGGAACAACAGTATGCATCATAACAGCATGCCAGTAACATTGACGGCAACAGGCCACCAACAATGGTATTTGAACAAGGTATGTTAACATGCAACCAATCAAATATCTGAACAATAATAGAACACAAGTCCCAACATTAGGTTTGGAGTAAAATGTACCCATAGTATATGAATTCTTGTATTGATCCAGATGGGGAGGGGAGACAAAAAGTCCATTAACAACTGTTTATGCTTCTATTTTTCACAACAGTACTGCTCAATACTCTATGGGGTCTGCCTTCACTTTACATCTGCCTATGGCCCATAGCTTCTGTAGTACAAACATACCTATAAAACTGTCAGCCTGGAATGGTATGGGGCAAACTGTGACAACTCTGGGTACATGACTAGAGGGGACTCATACATGTCAGGGTTACATATCTGGCACAGGAGGGGTACCCTGAAGTGCTGTTATGTGAGTGTGCTATTGGCATACTTCAACTGGTTTCCTATCTGTGTCCAGGGTTATTGGCAGCAGTAACTACTAGCCGTGACAGCATGGCACTTTAGAGACATGTATTGAGAAGAGTGCATGTTGTATGTACCTATCCTGCTGTCATTTGCAGACATGTGGTGGGACAGTTGAACAGTTGTACACAGTTTATTAGTATACCCTTCATACAGCTACTAACAGCATTTCCTAACCTGTACAGCCTGTGGAGAAAATATCTGTTAACATTACCTGACTGTTTTTACATTTATTCCTGATTCCTTGTGTGAAGATATGCACACATCGTAGTACCACTCCCTGGATTCAAAACATGTCTGGGTGTGCAAAATTAATGACTAAGCTTTTCCTCATCACACTGAGCTACTGGGGAACTGCTGTTTCTTGTTTCACTGGTTTGTGACTAATAGTCTCTTGGTTACACAGTCTGAAAACGTAATCCTGTGATGCATGCATGACAGATAGCTATTGTATTGTGCATTAATCCTTTAGATTACTACAATCTGGAAAGCAAAGGTTAACACAAGGCAATGCTGGATGGAACACACTTTGAAACTTTACACATTACTGTTCAGGGTTCAAAGCTTATTGCAGTATATATTTCAGATTTCAGTTATATCTTGTTCTACAGCTCCACCATCTACAATTTTTCTTACAGCTGGTTCACAGAAGAATCTCAGTCAATGTATTCCATCACAGCCACATTTGTTGTGAAGAACCTGTATACATTATATATGTCTACAACAACATACCAAAAAACACAACAGTTTTTTGTAGGAATCTTTATTGTACATCAATATTACTTGGTCAACCTTTTTTATTTATTCAGATCACAGAGTAACAGTATACCTACTAGCAGTAAGCAATGGACTCCTTCTTAGTTATTTGAATAATATACTGTAAAATAGATTTATACTCACCAGCCTGTCGGCATGGACTTCCACGTTCATAGTCCTCTCTGCTGCAGCTATAGGGGGGAAAACAAACATTATGCATACCTGTCTATCACATTCTCAGGCAAGTATTTGCTACAAACTACTTGATAGTGATACTTACTACTGGAGCATTCCATGCCCCTGCATCTTGGATCTACTGGGCCAAGAGTGCCCCCTTCCTCTGCTTTAGGTCAGCATAGTGGTGCCATATCTGCTCACCAGTCCGGAGGATGCCAGTAGCACTGGTCAAATCATGTGCAAGATGGTCCCAGGCCTCCATTTGTATTGTGAGCCTTGGTACTGGCCCTGCAGCAGTCTCTCATCATGGTTTTATACAAGGAATCCAGCCATGACCATGGGCTCCTGAATGCTCCATCGCTGCTCCTGAAAGTGCGCTCCCTCTCCAACACCAGATATGTTCCTGCAGAGATCAAACTAAAAAGGATATGGCTGTATTCCTGCCTGCATGGTTTAAATAATGCCATATTCCCACCCTTTGCCATCATTGGACCATTGCGAAAATGCTGAGCACAGCTTAGCAGCGTGGAAATCCACTAAGCTGAGTTGAACAGTGCTTAAAGGGGTAATTGCTGAGCACTGCTTAACAGTGTGCAAATCTGCTTAGCTGAGCTACCTGCTGCTTAGCTATCATGTTTAAGTGATGCTTAAAGCTGGTAAGCATAGCTGGGTATGGCTGACCATTGCTCACTTTTCATTAAAAAAACTATCAGAATAATGACTTCATTTAGTAGGTGTATATGATTTACTTTACATGACATCCCTCTATGTGCTTTCATTACATTAGCAAGGGGTGTGACTATACTGTATGGGACACTTGTGTATACATGGGTGATTTCACATGTTATATGCACTCACACTTCCATTTTACAACAGATACATTATCCTGATTGACAAAAAACAGTTACTAGTACAGAAAAACGCTAAGGCAACCGCTCGTGAAACACACTCATTTATTTAAACGCCAAAATATTAAAAACATTTTTCGTCCGAACAAATTAATCAGACTTCTTCAGAAGTCGAACTACAACTATATTAAGATACATCCTCTATTTATATACTAATTTCTAAAAGACCGCCAAAAGTTAATTGTCACGACAGCAAATCTTAAGGGTATAGGTTTACTATCACAATGCCGACGTGCAATTGCACGGCTATGAAGTATTCGAACAACAGATGTTCGAATACTTCATAGTTCGGCAGGTTATGTGAGCGAACGTTATCATTGCGAATGGACTGTGCATTCGCAATTATAACGCTCACATGTGAGGATCGCGGTACAGTGCGGTTAGGGAAATACATCCCTTTCCTCAATGTAGTGCGATCTCGGAGTTGGAATATTAAGTTAGGGGGTGTGTGGGGGGCTTACCCCCCACAGGGGGGTGCAGGGGGGCTTGCCCCCCTGCATAACTGTGAGTTTAGGCTAGTTAGGTAGGGAGTTACGGGACGGGTGAGAGTGCTGTTGATTGTCGGAAATGTCGCGAGCGACATTTTCGACAATTCACAGCTGTTTTCGACATTAGGGACATACGAAAATGTTCATTTCCGATGTTAAAATTCGAACATTAATACACTTTTTTATTTTCAGTTTCGATTTTTTGATAGTAAACCAGAGTATATTACCTTAAAATATAATATTCCATACATATAAACTACCATAAAAAAATATATATATGTACATAATAAACAAAACTTTACCTATCTATTTAGATATTATATACTATATTTCATGAATATTTTATAATATATTTACTTTAAATAAAATAAATAAAATGAAAAAATGTGTGATATGTACAACAAAATCTTAAGCTGAATGAATTAATGAAGCATCCTAATAATTAATCGAATACTATCCAACTTTAATAAACAACCACATGTCATCATCTATCTAAACTTTTTAACTTCAGCAAACACATAAGTGAACATTTTTCATTAAGACCCGGGTTCGTGTAAGCATTAAGCTTAACCTGCCATAACAGTTCCATCTTTTCAAGAAGTAAACCATATGGGCCTCCCCTACTATCCTGCTTAACTTGATCCAAAACCCTGTACTGAAATCTATGCTCAGGGAAATTCATAACGTGCCTAGCTAATGCATTATCTTCTTTATGCAACCTTATATCCCTTTGATGTTCATAAACTCTTTCTTTGAACTTTCTCTCGGTCTTCCCCATGTAAAATGATGGGCAACATTGACAGGTTGCTAAATAAACTACCCCTTTTGTGTTACAATTGAATTTACGTCTGGTAGAAACTCTTGAACCATTGATTACTACATTGGCTCCTGATGCCATTAAATGGCAATAAGAACAACTACCACATTGTGTCATACCCACACTCGTTCTTACATTGATGTTTACACCGCTTCTTTGCATCCAATCTTTGAAGTTTGTACCCCTTCTCCATATTATTTTCAATGAAGAACCTAATTTTCCTACTAAGGTATTGTCCTCATATATCAAAGACCAATTTTTTTCTAAAATTTTCCTTATATTACCATAGTCGAAGGAAAATCTTAAAATACAAGCTACATTGAAATCAATCCCACTATTATGTTCTTTTTTTATAATATTGCTCATATCCTCACTGTTTATTATCCCTTTTTGTTTTTTCAAAATTGGATGATAAATACCCACATTCCTTTTAAATGTAACTTCCTCTACTAAATTGTCTATATATGCCATTGGGTAAGCCCTATTCATAAACATACGTCTTAAAGTCTCACATTCTTCAGTGAAATTCTCATCTGATGTAATCATCCGTGCGGCCCGGACCAATTGGCCCTTAACTACGGACTTTTTTTGATGCATCGGATGTGCACTTGAATAATGCAGGAACTTATTTGAATAGGTTGGCTTCCTATAAACATTTGCTTCATATTATTTTAGAATCACGTTTTTGGTTAATTTGATGCCCAGAAAAGCAATTGAAGTGGAACTAAATACATATGTAAAATTCAAAAATTCCGTAGAATTGTTCAACACTTCAACTAAATTCTTGCCAGTCTCACCATCCCCTTCAACTATAATAAAGATGTCATTAATAAATCTGGCATAAAATCTGACCTGACCAACAAAGGTATTGTCCCTAAATAAAAAATTCTTCTCCCAATAAGATAGGACCATGTTGGCAAAACTGGCCCCACATGGGGAGCCCATGGCAACACCTTTCTTTTGGATGTAAAACTGTTGTTCAAACAATATGAAGTTATAGGATAAGACAACATCAAGTAATTCCTGTACCAAGGAGATTTCATCAGCTGGCACTCCCTTTTGCCTCATTCTATTGGTTGCCCATTCAATTCCTATATCATGTGGAATACTAGTATATAACTCCTTGATATCAACTGTCATAAAATTATTATCATGACAGTATGGGAGGTTATTGATCCTATCCAAAAAAAAAACAAGAGTCCTTGATTATCCATTTCTCTTCATTTACATATTTCTTCAGAATACTATCTATCAATTTTGCACATGCATAGGTAGCTGAACCCCTTCCATCAACTATAGGTCGGAGAGGGGGGTTTAAAATACACTTATGTATTTTTGGAACACCAAACATATAAGGTACCCTTGGAGTTTCCATCCCCAAATAATTATACATATGTATATCAATTCTTGCCTCAATGAATAACTCATTAAAAAAACTTTTTATGAACTGCATAGACTTATTATATGCATTTATAGAAGATAATGCATATGTATCACTAGCCAAAATCTCCAAAATGTTATCTATATAGTCTGGTGTATCCATAACAACTAACCCCCCCCTCCCTTGTCAGGGTTCATTACGCTAACATTAGCTGACAACATTAATTTGAATTCCTCTTTTTCTTCATTGGTCAGGTTAAATTTATAATCAAGTTTTGTGCTGCTCAATTTTCTCAAATCCACTTTGCATATTCTTTCATATAAATGTAACATATTATGCAATGGTAGATTGTAACAACTGGAAACTCTCAGTGATCTGTCAAACATTGACTGTTCACTGAATAATTGTTTCAAATTCAATTTCCTCACGAACAACTTAACATCACATATGGTTTGTTCTAAATTCATTCTGGTAGATGGAACAAAAGTTGATCCTCTGGATAAAATATCTGCTAAACACTCTGTAACATCAAAGGATGAAAAATTATAGACCAAAAATCACCTTGTTTATTTTTAACCACTTCACATGATGGATATTGAACACTCAAATGTACTATCTCCTGTTGTTGTAGTTCTTCCTCCTGTTCCAGTTCTTTCTCTGGTTCCGTTTCGGAAAACCCTGTCTGGAATTGGAAGTGGTTCCTTGCTGATTCTCTCTCAGCTGATTGTTATTATTGTTATTACGAGCCTTTAGCCTTTCACTTTTCCTTATCTGCCCATTATTTACCTCCATATTGGTACTAGTACTTGCACCCCCATCATCCTGAATTGAAATATTTTCATCATGATTGTCTTCATTGGACAGATTCTCATCTATGGTTTGATTTCCCCCAGAAAGAATCTGTTCTAACGTTGTTTGGGATTTTGGTGGTACAGGGTAAGCAATACCCAAAGCATATTGTTTCTGATCTCTTTGCAATTTCTTCAATTTATAATGCCTGATTTTATCAATATGCTGCTCTATACTATGAAAGCAGCGAATATATTCATATTTATACCTTGGAAAATCAACATGCTGTTTAATTTGATCATCCAACATAGTAATATGCTGTTCCAAACTGTTATTAATTATATTATATTGATCAATCATGATTTGTAACAACCCCAAACCTTGTTGATTAAAATGTTTTAATAGTTCTTGATGAAAAACTGACCCCGGCGTCAAGCCGGTAGGATAACGCCATGTCCTTAAACCTTTTGGAACTATTTCCGCCTTTAGACATTCACGGAAATATTCAATTTCAAGACATAGCTTTTTGAATTTCAGCATGTTTTGATCCAACATATTCAAAAGATTGGGTTATGTTTGATGTCTATTGTCATTATTGTCCTTAACAAAATCGGACTGGTGATTTGTATCGATCAAATTTACGGAAGATGTTAACCAGTCTCTCATATTAGGCACTTGTGATGTGTTACCCAATACATGCTGATTTGGATTATCGAATGAACATACATTATGTGCTAGTGTAACATTATTGTTATTGTTCGTATCACCAGCATTCACTGTCACTTGCGTTTGAACTTGATTCAACCCAGTAATGCTTTCGTTCATGACAACTGGTCCAGTACCTACTACTTGTGTTTGATGAAAAGATGTTGAAATAGCACGACTCATTTGCCCATGTTGTAATGGTGAAGAATTAACACAGGTAGATTGAATTACCTGGTTAGAAGCTAAACCAACCCTTCGGTCCTGTGGTTGTTGCTGCTGAATGAAAAAAAGAGAGAAAGTTCAAAGAAAGAGTTTATGAACATCAAAGGGATATAAGGTTGCATAAAGAAGATAATGCATTAGCTAGGCACGTTATGAATTTCCCTGAGCATAGAGTTCAGTACAGGGTTTTGGATCAAGTTAAGCAGGATAGTAGGGGAGGCCCATATGGTTTACTTCTTGAAAAGATGGAACTGTTATGGCAGATTAAG
Source organism: Protopterus annectens (assembly GCF_019279795.1). Lineage (NCBI taxonomy): Eukaryota > Metazoa > Chordata > Ceratodontiformes > Protopteridae > Protopterus > Protopterus annectens. The sequence goes on from NC_056735.1 coordinate 1,870,016,418, forward strand.
CTTAATGCTTACACGAACCCGGGTCTTAATGAAAAATGTTCACTTATGTGTTTGCTGAAGTTAAAAAGTTTAGATAGATGATGACATGTGGTTGTTTATTAAAGTTGGATAGTAATCGATTAATTATTAGGATGCTTCATTAATTCATTCAGCTTAAGATTTTGTTGTACATATCACACATTTTTTCATTTTATTTATTTTATTTAAAGTAAATATATTATAAAATATTCATGAAATATAGTATATAATATCTAAATAGATAGGTAAAGTTTTGTTTGTTATGTACATATATATATATTTTTTATGGTAGTTTTTATGTATGGAATATTATATTTTAAGGTAATATACCCTTAAGATTTGCTGTCGTGACAATTAACTTTTGGCGGTCTTTTCGAAATTAGTTTATAAATAGAGGATGTATCTTAATATAGTTGTAGTTCGAGTTCTGAAAAGTCTGATTAATTTGTTCGGACGAAAAACGTTTTTAATATTTTGGCGTTTAAATAAATGAGTGTGTTTCACGAGCGGTTGCCTTAGTGTTTTTCTGTACCAGTTTAGAGTGAAATCGGGTTAATAAAAAACAGTTACTACATGATTTAATTTGAAAAAAATAATTTTAACACTGCTTTCCCATATAAAAATAACTTATCTTTCTTGGTATTCTAACCATGAACACCTGCATATAAAGCAAGCACTCTAACCACTACACTATCTCAGTTCAGGAATTTTAGTTGTATATTTGTAATTATCTCCTATGGAGGGCCATAATGCACACCCCCACTTAGCTACGCTTAAACATTCCTTAGCATGTAAAAAAAAATATTATATTATTATTTATTATTTTGTTATATGGTGAGTATTGCAGTTTTCTGATAAGTCATTGAGGACTGCAGTCAGGAAATAATGGCATACATTTGACTTTTAGACTTCTAGCCTTCAGAAATTCATGCTAATGCATATCCTGTTTTCTGCCAACTTTCTAAGTTTGTAAGGGCAATATTTATGTAGTGTTCCTATTGATAGAGCTTTGTCCCCCCATTATTTGTGCCTTTGTCCACATGGACTGCTGTTATGGAATAATGGCATACATTTGACTTGCAGACTTCTATCCTTTGGAAATTCATACTAATGCATGACTTGTTTTCTATCAACTCTCTAAGTTTGTGAGGGCAATATTTAAGAAGTCCCTATTTTTAGGGCTTTTGTCCCCCCATTATTTGTGCCATTGTCCACAGTTCCTGCTTTAACAGGTTGCGAGGTGTCATACAGCACTTTTACAATGCAGGGTGTGTGTCACAGAACCTGTCACACACACCCTGCATTGCTTTCCTGCTCCCCTATGTATTTCAGTGTCCATGGACACTGAAATATCATTTATTTTATTTCAGTGTCCGCAGACACTGAAATACTGGCATAATATTAGAGAAATTCTCTAATATTATGCCACTTTTGTTTTAGAAAGTGCCATACGGCACTTTCTGAGTGCAGGGGGCATGTTAACTGTGCAGGCAGTGCTAGAACATGCCCCCTGCACTCATTCATTGTTCATGTCTGTACAGCCCTTATCAGTAGCACGCCTTCATGAATATGCAAGATGCGCTGCTGTTAGGGCTGTATGAACACTGACATGGTTCACTCCATGCAGGAATAGTGCTATTCCTGCATGGAGTTTATTGAATTCCATGGACTGTCAATGAGCTAGAGATAATGGCAAACTAGTTTCTTCCTTACTTCTAGACTTGTCTAAAGCCTTTGACACAGTTTATCAGAGCAAACTTCTGCTTCAAATGTCCTCATTAGGTCTTTCTCAGCCCATGCTTCTGTAGTTCAAAAGCTACCTATCCAATAGGTATTGGTCAGCAAAATGGCACTCTGTGCTCTCTTCTTACCTCCCAGTCACCACCGGTGTACCACAAGGCTCTATCCTTGGTCCCTTCCACTTTAACATTTTCACCAACACCCTCCATACTTCCACACAACAGGCCACTCTAATACAATATGCAGATGATTCCACTGTCATTTGCACATCTGACAACATGGTACACCTCCAGAAAAATACTCAGAAAGCTTTAACAGGCACTGAAACATGGCTTTGTAACTCTCAACTCATGTTCAATGCAAAAAAGACCAAACTACTACTTTTTTTCCTCAAATCCCTCTCTCATGAAAAAGCAAAATTTAAAGTTCTCTCACTTGATAACACAGCCATTGGAGTCACTTGTCATTGAAACTATTAGGGGTGAGAGTGGATAATAATCTTACATTCAACCTGCATATACAAAATTGCATAAGAAAAACTCATCAAAAACTAGGGATGCTTTACACAGCCAAACACTTTCTCACTGATATAACTAAAACTACACTTGCCACTACTCATCTTCTCCCTAATCTTCTTTATAGCATGCCCATCCTTACTAACTTCCAGGGTTCACTAAAATTAAAACTTGAATAATGCTATAAAAAGTTACTAAATTTTCAGCACATACCCATTTCAGAACTCACCACTGTATAGCACTGAAAAACCTAAATTGGTTAGAACTGCCACATCAACTAACATAGACACAGCTTCTTACCACCTGTAAAATTATCCAGCATCCATCTACCTGTCCAGCACTTAAAAACATTCTACACAACTATGTTCCCAGTTGGTCACTGTGATCCAGTGACCAAAAAGTCCTGTCTGTCTATAAACCTAGCAAATCTGCTGAGCACTGTCTGTATTCATACAAGGTTGCTAAGACCTGGAACTCTTTCCCTGTATTCATCAGTTCTATACCCTCACTCCTATCTTTCAAAACCACTCTGAAAGACTTCCTAGATAAAATCTGGCTTTATTCTTGTTAAAAAACCAGGATAAATTATATCCTGAAATGTTAACAAGTACCTTTTTATTCCTTATACCTCCTTACTCTCCCTTCTTCAATGACTTCCTTACTGCTATCTAATTTTCCTCCCGTACTTTCTCTCAAAATCTACTATAAGCCCATTTTTCCATCACTTCAGATTGCAATTCCTGTTTGTATTAGACTAACTAACCTTTAATTTCTCTACAGTCTACAAATTCTATAAATATTAAATGATTGTCATAAACCTCGTATCGATTCTCAACCAATGCTTTTATATTATGCCTAATTTGTTATAATTATTTAAACTGCAAATTATGTTGTTTTATTTTTGAAGACTGCAAAATTATTGTTCTTAAAATATTTTGCAATAATTTGGAGCTTTTCTCCCTAGACCTCCATTGAAAATGGGCTTGCATGCAGTTGGACTTTCCTGGTAAACAAATGTCAATAAATGGATAAATAAGTAAATATAAACTTTTAGGGCAGGGCTGGCATAATGATTAAGGCCTTTACTTAAGAGACACAAGGCACATGATTTGGTTCTATTCTCTGGTTGTTGGGAAGGTTTGTAACAGTCTGCGGACTGCTAGCCTAGTATTTCCCTATAAACAAGGACTGAGCATGTAAGAGGTGTTAAGTATTTACTGAACGTGGAGGTCACCTTTTCATCTCAGAACAGATTCTGTATGTACAACATGCATACATGCATATATACACAGCAAAGTACAGCACAGAGGACCTCCAATAAGCCAGCTTACTCTGAGGTGGTTAAAAGAACACTGCTTAAGAATCTCAGGCTAAAGACTACAAAAAGTCAGCCATTAGTTCACACAACAACACTCTTTCCTTCACCCTTCACACCCCCAGCCAGTACGTACACCTCTAACAGATTAGAGGGATGCAGACTTTAAGACTTAAGGCTTACTGAGACTGCATCGACCCACAGTAATGTTTTAGTAACAGGTGACTCTATTCATAGGTGTTCAAACACAACCCTCAACAGGCTGGATAAGAACTGGTTTACAATTAGCTGTCTTTCTGGATCCAGGCTATGGGTTATTAATGGCTGTTAAATCCCTCCATCCTAATAAATATGATTATGACCTGTCCCAGATCGATATGCAGAAGAATATGACATATGGATGTAATACAACTGACCCAATATTTGCAGTGAAACAGATAGTTGAGAAGAAGCTAGAGGTGAGGAAAGAGTCTAAATTGGCATTCCTAGACTTGGAGAAAGAATATAACAAAGTCTCAAGAAAGCTGATTTGGGCAGTCCTTGCAGAGGTTCAGAGTCTCAGAAACATTTTTAGAATTAGTGCAAGGATCCAATGACACAAGTACAAACAGTGTTCGGTCCTACTGTGTGGTTCCCAGTGGGAGTGGGTGTGCACCAGGGTTCAGCTCTGAACCCACTGCTGTTCATACTGATGATGGACTGCATTAGCAAACAGGTCAGATGGGACAGATCAACAAAGATGTTCTATACAGATGATTTGGTATTACAGGCAGACTCTGAGCAAGAACTTCAGCAAAGGATAAGGAAGTGGAATTCAAAATTAAAGGTACACGGGATGAAACTGAGTACAGATAAGACAGTTGTAATGGCTGCAAATGGTGGAGTTCAGAAGAAGTGGAGAATTGAGATGGAATTTAAAATAGTACAAGAGGTTAACAGCTTCAAGAATCTAGGAGGTGTGGTTGAGTAGAAGGGAAGTCTGAATGAGGAGGTCAGAGCTGGAATCAGGGGGCTGCAGCCAACTGGCGCAAAGTGTCAGGTGTAGTATATGACATAAGAATGCCAAAGAAGCTAAAAGGTAAGGTGTACAAAACAGATATGCGACCAATATTACTGTATGGCACTGAAACTTGAGCAGTTGAGGAAGCTAGAGGTGATGGAGATGAAGTGCCTGAGATGGATAGTAGGATGCATACTGTGGGACAGATGAAGAAATCAGGACATAAGAGCAGAAGCCAAAGTAGGTCCAGTTGCAGAAAAGGTCAAAGAGAACATATTACAGTGGTTCAGGCACATATGCAGAAAAGCAGAAGACAATCTAGTGAAGAAGATTTGGGACAGACAGGAAAAAGGTAATAGGAAACAGGGGCATCCAACAAAGAGGTGGATAGCTTATGTGAGAGAAGACTCGCAACAGTCAGACATGAGTGTTGACGAAGGCAAGAAAGTGACATTGAACAGAGAGCAAGATGGCAACAGTTGACACAACACCCCAACCCCATGTAGAAAATGGGAAAAAAGGGGGTGATGATGTCAATGATCGCTATATATGTGTCTGAGGCAGGAAAGACACTGGTCTGGATTGATATTTTGCCATCACCCAGAATAATGCTGAGCATCAAAGACAAGCTAAATGGTATTAATAATTTCCCATGTCACTGGTGTCATTCCAGGGGGATTCAGCATGCATCAACATGGAATGAGGTCATACTTCTCAATATCTTAGAGCAAGAAATCTGGACAAAAGCCACTAAAAACGGGAGGACAGAGGACACAAAATAGAGACAATTTTAAAATATTGCTCTTTCAGACTTAGAAAGTTGATAGAATAACAGGTTTTGTATTAGCATGAATTTTCTGAAGGGTATGAAGTCTGAAACTCAAATGTATGTCATTATTTTCTGACTTTGGTGCTTAATAATTTTCCACAGATTCAACAGAAAACCACAATTATATGAAAAATGAACCAAAAATATGAGGCACAAATCTGGACATTCTGCAAAAATCTGTACAGTTGAGAAGTATGATTATGAGGTGGTTGGAAAGTCTTCTGGCTTTGCCAGGCATGGGTTTCATCTCTCTTACCAAGGCTTTCACATACTGGCTAATGCTTCTGTTGCCTCCATCATGCCTTTTTTGGCAGAATCCATCTGCCAGACTTTCCAGCCTAGTAAATTCTAATTTGGAACACATTAAAATGGCTGCACTCATATCCAGGAGTCTTAACAAAAAAATGCTCAAACATGAGGCTGTCCTGCAGCTTGAACACATTAATATATGTGCAAGTGAATTTGCATGATGTGCAGCCATGAGCAGGATATATGTGATTCAGAAAACTCATCTATATGACAATGACATGCCAAATAATGTGTTCAGCCATATTATATGCTAATAAATGTATAATAAGGCACCGTGCATGATAATGAGGCAGAACTAGATGGTGGAATGACTCATAAATGTTTATATTCCATGCAACTACACTTTGTCAGCTTCATATTTGAATTCGGCCAATATACATGTGTTCAGGCAGAGTAAAGTAGTGAAACATGTTAGGGCTTGCTGCAGTTATTGCAAATGTTTATGTAGCTGCCATGCCCGACAGTGCATGACATCGTCCCCAGGTTTACCATTTCATGCCCTCCTTGAAACCAAAAAAGTGGACCATTACTGTGTGGACAGGGACAACATGCAGCAAATTGTGGACATGTCGCCCTCATCTGCATCCTTGTGGGAGCCATGCAGTACCTATTCCAGTAGATAAAACAATATGTGTATCTTTACATAGATTAGCTACATAGACTTGTGACCTTCTGTGGACACAATGGGATTTATCTCAGGCATTTGCTTTGAGAATACTTTATCAGTTTCTGAATGCCATGCTTCAGCTTTGAGGTGGGAGCATATGTTTTTCTCATGTACCCTAGAGGAGAGAGCCACGCCCAAGCAGGATATCTATTATTTTAGCATTTCCCTGAGGTACCGGGGCCCACAGATTGTATCTACATTTAAATAAAGGCCCCACCTGGTGAACTGGGAAGGAGATACATAAACTGCAGTGGGTACCACTCCTTCAAATGCCAAATGGTCTAAAAATGCACAGGGTATCATCTACCATGTGTGTACAGGCCACTCATGCAGTTTTCATGACTCACACATATTGCACACCTGTGACCTTCACCAATGATTTGTGAGGGGTAACATCCTACCTGGTAAACATTTGTAAATTTTTGTGTAATGTAGTGTACATGCCTAGTCCCTGTGATCAGCATTGTGCAGCATTAGTTAGCAGAACAATTTGGAATTGCGATAACTATCATGCAATATTTCACTATGTGAAGATGGACTCACTGTAGAGCTTGTGTTCTCAACAGCATGCTGATACATGAGGATCTATTGTGTTTCACACCATAAAGTGCTAGTGGAACCATAACAATACAGTACATACATTTTCTGATGTTGCCATCCTTTCACAAATAAGATATCCAATGATGCCTGTCATTGTGCAGCGCATGGGATATGTGAGAACTGGTTTGGGCAACATTTGCCTGTCATTTTTCCATGTGAGCATTCTAGGTTGCATATCATGGCTGGAGAGGGAGAAAGTAGTACTCCCTTTAGAGCACACAGATGGTATGAGGAGGAGTCCAAGATTTTTCCAGACATACTCCATAAAAAGTACAGCTGTAGGCTCCTTCAGGAGGGCTATATTGGGTCATAGTATAAAACTGATGCCTTGATTAGATTGGGTAAGACTGTCACCTATCCTACTGGCATCTCGCTCATGAGGCTACAGTGCCACCACCACCAGTGTGATATGAAGTGTTGCAATCCTGACCTCCTTTGCTGATGGGAGGCAGAAATTACAGTGCAGTCACTACCTCAGTACTGTATGTATGACATGTTGCACATACCCACAGAAGCTGCCACTGCATACCATCCACAAATCTTCATTTATGACTGTTTATGTTTGTAGTACAGGAAGACATTGAAAGGAACAGGCAGGAGTACAGGAGCAAACTGGAGAGCCTCAGAGAGTGCCAGTGTTAGTATACATAATGCTGTAAAAATGTCTTGTTTTTTATTGTAACAGCAGTAAGCATTACAAAATAGTTATATATAACTTTAATATATGAGTGGCACATCTGTCTGGCAGTGGCATAGCTTAACGGTAGCACTGTGATGGTGCAATGTTATAATGTGTTTCTGCATGCCTCTTTTTTGTATTGCTGTACAAGTGGATCCTCGTGTAGCATTCTGAGGATGACTTTTGGATCAGTCCACCCTGACAAAGGTCTTTTGTCATGGACAATATCATATATTCTTTTCATCCAATACTAGCATTGAACCAAATGAGTAAAATCATTTTGAAGGACATTACTGGGCATTTACTAAAACACAGTAGAAGTATCTGTCCCTTGTCCTATTACGTATGATGGAAATACTATGGTGTGATCAGCATGTTTAGATGTTTTTTATACACTATTGTCAAAAACTCAAATTACATCTGGGACAAAAGCATACATTTTGGTCTTGCAAAACAGCCCCTGTCATTTAGTATTATTTTTACTATCTGTAAAAAATAAGTAATCTCCGTGGTATCCCCAAAGTCTCAAAACAACCCACTAAAGTGTAGTGGGTCCAAAAACAAAACAGTGTAAGAAACTTCTCTGTGTGGAAGATTTTCAGTCCATATATTTCTAGTTAATCACTGTATATTAATCAGATCAGACAATAGTAGTAGAAACAGCAAACATAAACTTGTCTTAAGTCAAAACAAAACAAAAAGTAATAATAGAAAATATATAATTGTACAGCATTACTAAGTATTCAAAAGTAATCCAAGCAAGGCAGGCAGTCTGTTTCCAGTCGAAAATCCTTTATTAAGTACACAGACAAGCGATCCAAGTAAAACAAAAATAGAGTAATAATTTCCTCACAAGCTTTCTAAATATATGTATACTTTTTATCAGGCATGGGAGTGGTTTATTGTGCTGTAAAACAAAGTGTTATTGGTACACATGTTAAATTCACATCCCTTCCTTCATCAGTGTGACCCTAAGCATAACACAAAACCAAATATCTTAGCCATAGGCAACTTCATCGTAAGACACACAGATGTCCTTCTCACCAAGTTGGATAAGGAAGAGGTCATAGCCAGCTGTCTGTCAGGTGCCAGCATCAGCCACATCACACATGCACTCAAGTTTCTCAACAACAGGTACTGTTATGACTCCGCCATAGTCCATGTTGGTGTGAATGACTTGAGATGTACCTCACTGGACAATATGAAGAGGGATATGACTAAGCTCTCTGATTATGTGTCTCAAGCAGGTATGTCCCTAGCCTTGAGCAGCAGTTTACCTTCCCCTAGATTAATGCCACAATACAAAAAAAAAATAATTGACTTCAACAACCGGCTAAGTTTTTGGTGTCATTCTAAGGGGACTCAGTATCTGTCAGCCTGGGATTATATGGTCGACAGACCTCAATGCTTTGCCAGGGATGGTCTTAATCTGTCACCCCTGGGATTTTGGCTACTGGCTAAGGCTGTTGCCACCCCTATAGTGCCTTTTTTAGGCAATGTCACAAGAACAAAATTCCTGACGTAAAAATACGCTCTAGAAAGAACCTCATGGTCATGCTGCTAAATTCTACAAGTCTAAACCTGAAACTGCACTCCCTGGAAGCAGTCCTTACTTTGGAAGATGCTGACATTTGTGCAGTCACAAAGACCAGGTTTAAGGTTGTGGACAGCACCCCAGCCATACTGAGTTACATTTCCTTCCACACATTCAGACCACAAACTGAAGGTGCAAGAACTAAAGGAGGTGGTGTATCAATATTCATCAAAGATAAATACACCTCTAGATTGGTTATACAGCACGATTCCCTGGAATTACTTCAGGTGCAATTGACTGTTGGTAAGACCTCTTTTCCAGCCATTGCCAGTCATAGGACTCCCCCCCCCCCCAGCAGCAACTAGACTAAAAAGCTTATCCAAGGCCAATTACAACCTCTTATGTGATGGTCCCCCCCCCTCAATGATGGAATGGAACCCTATGTTGGGTTATACACCAATGTTTTATGCAGACATCTGTACAATTGTATTGACTCTGCCATACCTGATAGGACCAAAGTAAGGTCTTCAAGAAAATACAAACCTGCCTGGTGGATATCTGCCATTAACAGGCTATACAATAAAAGAAAGAAATTGCTGTATAAGAGTAAGAAGGAATGGACTCAAAACTGAAAACACTTCCTCCTCAACTTAAACAAGTAAATAAGACCTCTTGTGAAGTCCTCCAAACCTACCTATGAATACAAATTAGCTTCCACAACTAAGGACAACCATAAGGCATTCTTCAGTTACATCCATAACCTCAAAGGAAAGTCCCAGATTTGTGCTGAACTTGTAATTAATGATACTACATATACTGAACCTTTGGCTATAGCTAACATGCTGGCTGACAGGTTCAATGAAATCTTCAGCCTCTGCCCCACCACACATACCCCAAATCATCCCCACCACCTGTCCACCACCTGGTATCTTTAAGGAACAGGTCTTAAATTCCCTCCCCAAGGCTGAAAATACAGGCCTCTATGGGACCGGATAACATCCTAGTCTGTGCTTTTCATGGGTTAAAACAGGAATTAGCAACACTACTGTGTACTCTTTTCAATCACAACCTAAGCACTGGCTTCATCCCAGAGAAATGGAAACAGCTACTGTCATCCCTTTGCACAAAGGGAGGTGCATCCACTGACCCCTGGAACTATAGATCCGTTAGCCTGACCAGCCTTATCTGTAAGGCCATGGAGTGAATCATCATGGACCTTATCAACAAAGATATAGGAAATCTCCAAATGCTTGATCCCACCCAGTTTGGCTTTGTCAAGGGGAGATCATGCCTGTTAAACTTGGTGGACTTCTTCAAGACAGTCACCAAAGCCCTAGATGAGGGTAAATCTGTACATACAGCCTACCAAGACTTAGCCAAGACCTTTGACATAATCCCCCACTCAGGCATTATTGATAAACTCACCAGTTGGGTATCAACCCATATATTGTCAGGTGGGTTATAGATAGAACTCATACTGTCAAAATAGGGGATTCCACCTCCTCCAACAAACCTGTAACCAGTGGTGTTCCACAGGGATTGGTTCTGGGACCTTTACGGTTCAGAATCTACTTCTCTGAAGTCCAGGCAGAAACTAAATGTCTGTGGTTGACTAAGTTTGCTGATGACTGTAAACTAGGAGCTGTCATTGAGTCCCCTAATGAGGTCAACATCCTGCAACAGGGACTTACAAAGATTAATGATTGGTGCCAAAAGTCATTGTCTTAAAATAAATGCAAAAAAATGCATCATCATCATCATCATCTCCTTCAGCAAGGGTGATTTCTTGCAAACTACCACATCAATAGTAATACCCTAAGAACCCATTCAGTGGTGAGAGACCTGGACACACAGGTTAACAGCAACCTTACCTTTGATCACCATGTCTTCACAGTGGTAAGAAAGGCATTTTATATTTTTCATCTCATAAGTGAGGGAATTGCCTCCAGAAAAAAGAGGCTATAACCCCTCTGTATTCTTCCCTCTTCAGACCAATAATAGAGTATAATGCTCCTTTTGGCATGCTCCTTTCCAAACACCTAATTGGAGAGACCACAAAAATTCCTTACAAAGGAAATTCAGGGTCTCCAGTATCTGTCATATGTGAACAGACTGAAATCACTGTCACTTTACTCTGTGTCATACAGACTACTCAGTGGTGACCTGTGCCTTGCATATAAAGCAATCTCTGACCCTGCTTTAATGGAAATCCTGCACACTTGCAAGTCAAGTGGCACACGTGTCACTCACTCTAAGGACCTTAATCTGGCATGTGACATCAACAGAACCTACTAGAAGGACAGGTTTGTCTCCCAGAGGTTACCTTACCTTTGGAACAGGCTTCCAATTCATGTTAAACAGAGCTCCTTGTTGACCCTATTTAAGCCCACATTAGATGATTGGAAAGGAATTGGAAATTCACTCAGGGGGTTCTACCTGTGTCTCTGTTAGACAGGGGTAATAGGCACTGATTTTAGTGTCTGCTTTAAATGGAGACTCTTGGGAACAAGGGTTGAACTTGGCTAGGCTTTTAAGGGCCTTAGGGCCATTAGCGCAGTAACCTCCTATGATCCTGTGATCCTATATATGATAAATCCACATAAAATTTGCACTTTTATTTCAAATCAGTTGAAGATTGAAGTCAGTATGGAGTGCCACATATTTCACTGTCAGATCTCATAACTCTCAGAAATGCATGATAAAGAGAAACCATTTCCTGTATCTACATGTATAGAAGCAAGATACACAAAAACCTGAATTTGAGTTTGAGCCTTTGTCACACCATTAACCTTGACTTTAAACAGAAATATTGGGCTAAAAGTTGAGGGGTATGCTTCTACCTCAGCCCTTCCTGCCTGTTTTTTATTTGCGTAGAGGGTGGAACAGAAGGTAAGTAAAACACCTTTCCATCTCTGTCCTATACTCCCATTTCCAGCCCTTAATCTAGTCAAACACTAGATAAAGACACCACACATGTCCAGACAAGGGTTTCTATATCACTTTTCTTTTTCTGGTAATAATGTGTATGATGGGTTGTGACAAGCAACATCGATCCCATGTACAAATGACAACAAATGGCACTGCTCATCATCTAGCAATAACGAGGTTTGACCCATACCATGTGCTTCATAAACTGGCATCAGCTGGCATCATTCATGCAAATGAGCTGAGTGGTGTTTCTAAGCATTTGGCAAATATGACATAGGGCAGAGCTTATACCCTTACCCTGACTGCTCCCATGGTCCACTTTGTTCATGAGGTGATTGTCACTGCACTGGATAGAGAGTTTTGATCTCGTTAGGATTATATGCTTGTTTTTAACTTTTCAGATTTTAGTCTGCAAATGCATAATATTCCCCTGGAGAGTGTTTTCTTGGGAAGTTTAACATGTAGTTGCCTGCAGTATATCCTGATAATTCAGTGCTTTGAAGACTATGACTGACCCAAGGCATGAGTTCAGTTCCTCTGCAGACAGACTTTTTTTCTTATTATCAGTCTGTAAATATTTAGCATTCCCATGAAATGTGTTTTCCTGGCATGCTCAGCAAGAGTCCTGCTGTGGCTTACGTTGCTAATTTACTGCTTTGAAGAGTATGACTGCGCTAAGGTATGAGCTCAGTTCTTCTGAGACCTGTCATAGTTTTTTCCTATTATCAGTCAGGAAATGTGTAACATTCACCTCATATGTGCTTCCCTGACACATCATTGTGATTCCTGCTTTGGCTGAACTTGTTAAGGCGCTGAGGGTATAATGTAAATGGACAGTGTTGATGAATAAAATCTTCTCAGTTTGAGTATTTTCCTTTTTTTCATGACATTCACATTATAGTACAGGTACACTGATCAAATTCTAATGTCAGGACTGGTGTAGGTATGTACTTCTCGTTACTTTGCTGCATCCCGCCTCTCGTGTCTGAGTTTCATGAATTTTACATTCAAGTGTTGTTATACCTTCTTCTCCTTCATGCTTTTTAGTCCCTGCCTTGGTCAGCAGCTCCCTTGGCAGTCTTCTTTCCATTTCTGTTATTTCTGTTGCCCTACCACCAGTACACTCCATCCTTAGCCATATTTGACATTTGCCTTCCTAGAACATGCCTCTTGTATGTATATATATATATATATATATATATATATATATATATATATATATATATATATATATATATATAGATAGATAGATATATATACATGTGTGTGTGTGTGTGTGTGTATACAGTACATCAGCAATGTAGCTGTACTGTCTACACTGCATGCAGACTCACGATGTATTACATTAATGCCCATTTCCCTAGGAGTCTCTCAAGGATCCATTCTTGGTCCACTCCTATTCTCATTCTTGGTCCGCTCCTATTCTCATTCTTGGTCCACTCCTATTCTCATTCTTGGTCAACTCCTATTCTCATTCTTGGTCCACTCCTATTCTCATTCTTGGTCCACTCTTATTCTCATTCTTGGTCCGCTCCTATTCTCATTATTCATCAATGACCTTCAAATAGCCATTCCTCTAACCACCTGTATACAATATGCTGATGATTCTACAATCATATGCTCTGCCAGCTCTATATCTGAACTTCAGTCTTTAACACAAACAGCTTTCAACACTGTAGAGTCATGGTTCTCTAGACGGTGCCTTCTTTTGAACACAAAAAAGACCAAGCTACTATTGTTTACGCCAAACACTAAGTCACCCCTCATAGATTTCTCCATTCAATCTAGCAATGGTACCCTTATATCCCCAGACTTTTCCACCAAACTATTAGGAATTACAATTGATAATAATCTTACCTTTGACATTCACATTAATAACACCATTAAATCTGTTAATAAAAAACTGGGCTCCCTATATAGGATAAAACCTTTCTTGACTCCAACTGCCAGAAAGACTATTGTCCACTCCCACCTAATTTCAACTCTACTGTATGCAGCTCCCATATATACTAATCTAAAAAAAAGTAATCTTACCAAACTATCCAACTCCTATAATAGTATTGCTAGATTTGCCACTGGAAACCCATATATAACTCACCATTGTCATAACCTTCATCAACTGCACTGGCTGGAACTAAAAAACCTTCTGACACTTTCCCAACTTACCATCACTCATAAAATTTTTTATCACCCTAATATTACAACAGTACTAAACAACCTTATATCACCCTATAGGAATCTTGAGTCCTTACGCTCCTCCAATAAACTACTTACTAGGACCACCAAGTCAAACAACTTAGCTGGTGACTCACTATTCTCAAATACCATGGGAAAACAATGGAACCTCTTGCCCTCTGACCTTACCACACTTCTATCCCTCTCTCTCTTCAAGCAAAGTCTTAAGACATACCTTAAAAATCACTGGCTATGCCCTTGCTGTTACCCAGACTGATCCTCTGGACTTCTCATTGTCATCTCTTGGCCTCCCACTCTCCTACTCTCTTTCCTATATTCTCCCCTAAATTAGAAGGTACTTAAGTAATCTCTACTACTTGACAACAGTTAGATATCTTGTCTGCTGAGCTGTCAATGTACTCTGTTGGTAGTATTCCCTGCCTCTTGATTAATATACCTTCCTTTTTTTCTTTCCCTTCCTTTTTTTCTAATAATATGTCTAGCATATAATCCTTAGGAAAAGTAACTGTCTGCATAAACTAGATTTACCAAAGTTTTAAAGGTATTTTTTAATAATGTCTTGGGATTGCCCTAGACTTACATGCTGTAAAATGTTCTGTAAATGTATGATGTATCTAGTATAGTATGTCTTTTTGTCTTCCTAGAATTTATAGCTAATTCCTTTTTGTCTGTTTTAAACCTTTTGGTGTGGTGGTGGTATGTTTTACAATTGGAGCTTTTCTCCTCGGGCCTCTGCTGAAAATGGAAATATATCTAGCTGGACTAGCCCGGTTAACAAATGTTAAATAAAAAATAAAAAATAAAATCATGCACAATTGAGCCTTGCAGCAGCTGTTCATGCTTTTACCTGTCTGTGATGCATGATCTGGGCATGGAGTTGTACTCCAGCTATGACAAGAAACTCATTATCGTGCATATTGCCATGACTGCATGAATTATTAATGAGCCTTGAGACTCGTCACACACACAATGTAAACAGTATTGACTTGGTCACAATCACAGCCACACTGTTTCTGAATCCCAAAGATGGTTTCAAAGCAATGAAAACACTTTCCTCTATTCCTAGGTTTAATGCCCTAAACATCTTCAGACCTACTGGCAATTGTAGATGAGTGTCAGTATTTGTCAAGGATATCATCTCCTTGCAACAAATTCCTAGGGACACCAAATTTGAACTCTTTTTGATGCTCAAGTCATCCTAAACAAGATTATTTACTACTTCATAGCTAGCTATAGAACACACTCTATGTCCCTTTACGAGCATGATAACTGTCCTAGCAACTTAGCTGAAACCCAGTTAAAATCAACACCTTTCTACTGGGGGACTTTATCCATCCATAATTTGTCTTACCTACACAGCCAATAGTTGGCATTCCCAACCCTAGGTTGCTATTATAAATGCCAGCTCTGTTTTACAAATACTTAATCATCCTACTAGG
Source organism: Protopterus annectens (assembly GCF_019279795.1). Classification (NCBI taxonomy): domain Eukaryota; kingdom Metazoa; phylum Chordata; order Ceratodontiformes; family Protopteridae; genus Protopterus; species Protopterus annectens. The sequence continues at coordinate 1,870,032,187 of NC_056735.1, forward strand.
AGTTTAATACTCTTGATCTTGTTCTTATAAACATCCTACTAGGAGCTCCAATACCCTTAATCTTGCCCTCACAAATAAGGTCAATTCTTGAACACCTCCATATGCATCATTTCCCTTGTTAAATCAGAACATAAATCAGTGACCTTTTCCTTTAAACTGGTGGCACTTATGTTACAAATTCTCTGTGTACAGCAGCTTCTCAAAAACAAAAATTCTTCAGTTGATGACCTAAATAAATTATGCTGTAGTTCTCATTTAATGGATGCCATTGCTAAAACATTTGCCTGTGCCTGTGACTTCTACTCCCAGTTAAATACTCATATTGATAATGCAGTACCCATCTACAAAAATATAATAAGAAATTAGAAAAAAAACTTATGGTGGATTACCCATATAAATATTTTAAATAACAAGAGAAATAAACTATTTAATGTTTAGAATAAATCTCAGTCTACATATTTTAACAGCACATTTAAGCAAACTAATAAAGAATTTAAGGGAACCATTAAGAAGTTCAAAGTTGAATGCATGAACTTAAAATAGCCACTAAAACCAAATATAAGTACAGATCTTTCTTTAACTATATCAGGAAGCTAAGAACTAGAACACAACAATGTTCAGAGTTATTCCACAATAATACTGTTCACTCTGACCCAAAGGAAATAGCTAATATTCTAGCTGACAAATTTAGTGCAAATTTTCCTCCACTCATGGTTATAACTATGCCACAGATTTTGCAATCCCAGCTCCCTTCTCTTTACTTACTATGGAACAAGTCCTGTCAGCCCTCTCAAAAGCTAAGAACACCTCAAGCCACAAGCCTACCAGGTTGCCTAATTATCAGTACCAAATATGGCCTATCTGAACCCCTGTTTGACCTATTTAATATAATCCTCTCCTCTGGTTACATTCCTGAAGGCTGGAAAACAGCCATTGTAATGCTATTACAAAAGGATGGCCCAACCACAAACCATGGTAACTACAGGTCCATTAGTCTCACTAGCCTCATATGCAATGTTATCGAATACATTATCTCAGACCTCATTAATCTCGACATTGAAAATCTCTTAACCATGGAACCTCATTTGGCTTTTGCAGTGGAAGGTTCTGCCTCTTTAACCTCATTAATATCTTTGAAAAAGTCACCAAAGCAGTGGATAGTGGTTATGCAGTAGGCATATGTATTCCTGGCTAAGGCCTTTGACTCTACTCTACATGCAAGTATTATAGTTATTTTGTGTTTTAGTTTGTTAGTGTGTTTTCAGTTCGCTTGCCCTGTACTGGCTTTTTTGTGTTTTAAACTCTTACATTGAGCAGTGGATAACAAAATGGTTGACTGACAGAATCCATATGGTTAGACTGACAAGTGACATTTCTGAAAGAAAAATTTTACCCATGGTATACCTCAGGGCTCAGTGTTGGGCCCCCTCCTATCTGGCATCTCTTTCTTACACTATAACACCAGCACATTACTGGTCTATGATTGGTCTAAATCTGCAGATGACTGTAAACTGGGTATTATTCAGTCTTCTACTGATTCCTAACTGCTCCTACATGGGTTAGACCATGTTAGCAGTGGATGGAAGGACAATGGCCTCACATTAAATGTGAAAAATATATAATATAGTTTATTTTTGCAAACAAAATGGTTTCACATACCATATAGATGATATACCCTTCTAATCAGACACTGAAGTGATCTAGGCACTCTTATAGATAATGTCTTATTCTTTGACCATTATGTCTCCACAATAGTTCAGAAAGCCTTCTATCTGCTTATCTAATTTCCAAAGCATCTTCTCCAGACCCAAAGAGGTCTTAATTAGATAAGCCAGATAGAAGGCTTTCTGAATGTATCTCATCAGGACAATTATTGAATATAGTGCCCTTAGGCATATGTTTGTCTAAAAATATCACTCAACTTGAGAGCTCAAAGAGATTCATAACTGAAACAATCAGTGGCCTCAAAAATCTTAGTTATCAAGACAGTCTGACAACCCGCTCTTTGTACTAAGTTTCTTACAGACTCTAGTCTTTTTAGACATTAAATGATCTAACCCTCTTTGAACTCATATTCATTCACAGAACAAATAGTTTCACAAATACCCTGTTAAAGGAACTAAACCTTTATAAACAGATAAGATGTATAGGCATGATAGTTTCATATCCCAGTTTAGCCCCCACCTCAGAACAAGATTTCACGACATGTCAAGCAGAGCAACACCTTTACCACCTTGATCAACCTAGATAACTGGATGGCCAGCTTCATCTCCTTGAGTCTGGAGGGAAATTCTGCATATGAGGTTTTGGCTTGTAATGTCTGCTGACTGATTGCTTAGTACTTACCTATGAACATATGAATCTATAATTCATCATATGGCACTGTTAAACTGTGCGGGATCACCAGTGTCTACAAACTAAGTACATCTGTAATTTAAATCTTTACTCATAGAATAGCTCTGGGGACATGGCCTAAAACATGCAATGAGCTGATAAAATATTTGGAATGCTGCCACATGGACGATCATTGACCCTATAGTGGTGAAGCTCTCCCTTTGCTGAATGTCAGTACTGAGAGATACTATCAGATGTTTTTCCACATATCTCTGCATCCCAAATACTACAGACTACCTCCACCTTTTTCATCATCATAGAAAGCTTGCCACTAATATATCTAGGTCAGGTGAATGAAATGGAAGGTTTTCATTATAGTCCCCCTGCATAGCATGCATATCCTCCATGCAAGCATGGCCAACAAATGTACAGAAGAATTTGCTAGTCAGGTAAAATAGGTGCTAATGTTTATAAACCAGAGGGAGCTACAAATCATCCCACAGGACTTGTGGATTATAAGTTTGCAACAATATTGCAAAGTGTCAGCACATGAAACAGATGGTCAGGTTCAATTGTGCAAGAGTGCATAGGCTGCCATCACATAGCACAACGTAAACACTGCAGACATAAAATGCAAGAAAGTGGAGAAAGCAAGAGTGCACTGCACCAACCTGTGTTAATGTGCAAAGAGCAACCTTAAAAAGCACAATAATGTGACACAGTACTTCTAAAAACTTCTTTGCATTTATTTACATGAAGCCATTTTACAGAAGTTTGAGGACATAAGTTAGGCACCTTCGTGACAAGCATAACATTGTGTATCTTAAATACACAAAGTCAGCACAACATTTTTTCATTTACCATAACAGTATGAAGCTGTTTTGCTGCATATTTCATAAATCAGTTAAAATACTTTGTAGACAAGAAAGGTACTATATTATTCTATGTTTCCTGAGCTTGCAGATCAGGATATATGCAATTATGACAATGGGAAGGTAACCAAAATAAACTGTTGGCCAGTTGTAGTCCATTCACTGTGGCCCAAGACAGAAAAAAAGGATACATTAATTACTACTAATACTGCAGGCACTCACATGCTTCCAGACAATCATACAAGTATTGATAAGGCTAACTGTCTTTAATCAAAATAGATTCTATAATCTAAATATATACATAATATAAATCTTATATCTCACATATATACATCTAAATACTTCAAATATGTTTGCTGACTGTGTTTTTAAGCAATTTAGCAAGGAATTATACTGACCTACAATTCATTTAGTTGCCCTGAAGCCAAGTATTTGCCATTGTAGTCTTAACTCCACATATTTCATGTCTTTCCATATAATGAATTTTTGTGTTTAAAATCCATACATTCAGTCAGAACAGTATCTGTCTTAAGTTAAAATGTCATGATCAAGTATCTCCTTAATTTCCCGTAACTCAGAGATTTAACAATTTTAATTATTTTTCATATGGTTTACTTTCCAACCAATTAATTTTTTTCTTTCAATTTGTACTGATAGTGTTACAAGTATTAAACATTTTGGTGAGCAAATCATTGCTGCATGTGTCATTTTACAATGTATGGAAATGGAATCAATACATCTGAATTTCTAGTGGTGAATAATGTTAATGCTTTTAGTTCAGATGGTTTTAGTGTTACAGACCCAGAATTCAGACTGAGAAAAAAATATTTCTTTCAACCTTTGATTGTTACAGTCATCAATTGCATGTTTATTTAAAATAACTACATTATATACAAAGACATTATACAGATAATAACATACAATGACATTTTACACTGTTTTCATAACATTTATATATAAATATTTTTCTTTTCCTGTATAATATCCTACAGTACTTTAAAAAAACATCAGTCCTCAGTTCCCTGCTATTTATTTCTTATAAATACACAATCTCCAGTTTTAATTGTTATTGAAAAGTAGTTCTGTGCTTATTCCTGAATATTTCATTGATTGTATAACAATCATTAACATCAAACATCTTAGCACATAACTTTTCCTTTTCCTCATGAACATAAAGGATTATGATCTGGTCACTGATCGTAACTCACGTCTTATGAGTTTTGAGACATGGATGCCAAGAAATTCAGCTTGATAACGAAGCTGATAAATGCATCAAAAACTAAGCATATGAGATTTGGGAGACATAAATTGAAAGCTGAATATTTAATACAGCACACAGTGATTGAAACTGAAGATTCATTTAAGTAATTGGGTATGAGTAGATCCAGCTTTGAATTTTTCTAATCATATCAACCGTTTAACATTATAACATAAAACATGGTAAATCGTTTGTCGTTCCTATACACAGTAAATTCTTTTTACTATTGCTGTACCTGCGTTGAGGACTACTTCAGGCCTGTATTTCAGATTTATTCCATGTAAATACATTTTTAGAGATTTTACTTTAAGTTGTTTATATACTGTCATTACTATTATTATTGATTGTATCTTTGGCATTGAACTCAGGGCATCTATTAAGCTTAAGCTTAATCTGTTCAAAATCTAATTTCTTGTACATTGTTTTTGCAAATTTCTTCAAATGGGATGGATAAGAGTCAGCCAGCTGGCTATCCTTCCTTAACTATTGTTTTTTTCAAATACTTAAATCTGTACCATACTAATGTACCACAAATTATCTTTTGAAGTTGATAGTAGCTTGAGGCATCCTTTTTATTTATTTTATTTTATTTGTTTACCAGGGTAGAACACTGATCTCTATAGACCTTTTTTAGACTCAGCCTGAGAACACTGTCCAGTTAAATGACTTGCTCAGAGTCACTCATTTAGGCAATGGAGACTGAGGGAATCAAACCCTGGACCACTGGACATCTACAACTACTGGAAAGGCCACAGAAATACCTCACAAAGAGGATTACCAGCCTGAAACAGATGCCCTATATATCACCTACTCAGAGGCGATCTCTGCCTAACATACATAAAGCTATGTCAAACCCAGAGCTGTTGGACATGCTCTACTTAAAGAAATCCCAATCCCTCCGAGCTACACTCTCTAGGGACGTAACCTTGTCACCACAATAAACAGAACATGCTGGAGGGATAGATTCCTGTCCCAGACACTTCCCATACTCTGGAACAAACTAACTATCTATATCAAACAAAGCTCCTCATTAGCACTCTTCAACAAAAATCTTGATGATTGGATGGGAGATAGGAAATTTACCCTGGGGATCACTTCTGTGGCTCTGCTCGACAGGGGCACAGGAAAATAATTAATTTTGGCTAAAGGCAGGCCAGGGTTTTTTTTGGTTAGGCTTATATAGGCTCTAGGGCCAATAGCCTAGTACCTACCTACCTATGAACCTATGGACCATAAGGAACAACGCATTGACAGTGCCTTAAGCCTCTGTTTCAACTGCCAGTAGGATACAGAACACCTGGCTGCTCAGGTGTGGGCTTGACTGACTTCTGCAGCAGTGTAACTTTCTTTCAGCCCCTTTTTTTCCCTTGATCTGTGTGATGTTACATGAGTTTACCACCAATCAAGTGCCAAAACTGATCTGGTTCAAGCTGTTTTTCTGCCTTATTAGCAATGTAGCCATTTCAGGAGTTGTTACATTCAGTGAATGGTATGTGGAAAAGTGCACTCTCCCTGATCCCAACTCCTCAAATGTATAAATCCCACAACATTTTAATATGGATCAGCTTTTCTATGTGATTTCCATTGTGAGAGACATTTTTTACTGCCTTCTTAAAGGGTTGCCTCTTTTCTCTGTGGTTATTTGACCATAGCTACTATACAAATATGTTTTATATATATATATATATATATATATATTTATATGGGTGTTGGGCACTTGATCAAACATCATAATATTAAAGGTATGAACACTGACACATTCTGCCCATGCTCCAGGGATTACCCTGGAGTGGACTAAACTAACAGCAAGTGTTTTTGCGGGGGGCATGAACCCCTGCTCCCCACCAGCCTCCTACTAATTATATATACTATAATTATATATAATTATATATACTAATTCCAAGATTGCACAATCTCGGGTGAAAGGAAATATTCTTCTTCTTGTGGATTGTTGTGTGTGTGTGTGTGTGTGTGTGTGTGTGTGTGTATGTATATATGTATATATATATATATATATATATATATATATATATATAGTTACATAGAAATATATATCATCTGCAGTTTCAGCAGATGCATTGCTTGCTGAGTTTGACTCAACTCGTTTGCTGTCAATGGGTTTTAAGCTGATAACATTTAAGGTCTAGGACAAGCTATTTTTTTGCATGCCAAAATGAGTTGTAATTTGCTATACGAAATCACCTTCAGGTTAATGAATGAGCATTAATGATGCATTACTTCATGAAGGGTCTTCACAAAACTGAAATGTGGTGAATGTAAATTAGAAATGTGGTAAGCAAACATAATTATGAATATAAACTTCTTTCAGTAAAGCAGTTTCCACTACTTAATACAACCCAGCACTATAACTGCCTCTTCACAGCATCTCGTAATATATTAATGCTCAGGTTTTGATAAGCATTATGCTTTGCATTCTAATGATTGTTGTCCTAACATCCCTGAACAGTATATAATGACACATTTGGAATACAGTGTAGGATTAGACTGAAATTCAAAGACGTGCTGTGTGCCTACACTGTGCTCATTTATGAGGAGCTTACTGTGTGAATCATCTCACAGCTTAATAGACAAGTGTTAGGTATAGAATAGTGTCAGCATGCCAAGTAAGAATAGAGCTGCAGAGATAGTGACCCAAACAACACAAGTCTGCTCAAGAGCAGTAGCAGCTGTAGAGTAGGGCACATGACTGATGTGATGGAAGATACAGCTAAGGCAGGCTGGAGTGGGTGAGCCAGTGTATAATCACACATGCAATGTAGTGCCATATATCTGCATCTCACACTTGTGTGGCATAGGATGGGCAGCATAGGCACCACCAAACAGTTCGCTGTAGGTATGGTACACACAGCAAAGTTCCAAATCTGTTCATCAAATAAATGAATGTAAAGTGGGAAATGGGAAGGTAGAAAAGGAGAAAACAACAAGCAGAAAGAAATACATGAAGAAGACCATATGGTATGAAAGGTGGGGGAAGGATGGTTTTGTCTTAAAAGAGCCCCCTTCTGAGATTTACAAAAGAAGATAGGATGGGATGGTGAGAGGCATGGCTGGGGATGGGACAGAGAAAAAACAGCAAGCAGAAGGTGCAGACAAACAAGCACAGAGCACTGACACAGAAAGACAGAGGCAGTAATCATACAAAACGTGTGAAGGACAGTGGATAGACACAAACATATAGATGGTGGGCATGTGTTGATGAGGAGGGCTGACAATGAAAAAGCAATGGGGAATGACAAAAGGGAGGGGAAAACATCAGGAAGGGGATAAGGTACAGTCTGGCATTGTTGCAACAAGGCTGGCCTAGAGGACAACAAGCCCAGTCATTACTCACCTGGGTGACTGATCTTATGGGATCGTTACTTCCTTGGAAGCCTGATACATGAAGCCTGATAGTCAAATAACTACACTGGCCATGTCAGAAGACAACCTACATTGACAAGACTCTTGGATACGAGGGGACACCCCACTCACCCACTTTCAGAAGAGTATGTTTTATCCCCATCACTCTGGAGAAGCAGACTGAAACAGCACAAGTGACCACTCCAGGACATATCCTGCTGACAGGCAGTCCTGGCAGCCACTGGTGCCCAGTGCTCAAAGCATCATCTGATGCAGCTTGAGGTGACAAAAGCCTCACATCACCCTCTTCCACTATCTGACCAGCAGAAGGACAATACAATAACATTACACATGTATACTACAAACACAATTGCAGTTTTACATTAGACTGGCACAAATATTCTACTCCTGAGAGGGGCTCCTGGTTTTAATATATCCAACTGTGACTCCTGCACTACTGGAAATGAAGATTGTACTCTTAAAAATATATGTACAGCAATTTGTATAGTAGAAGTCAATGTTCCTGGAGGGCCACTCTCTCTCCTGAACTTCTGCATCTCACAGATGAAGCAGGTCAGGGTGGTACCACCTTAGATCACTGTATTTATGCTGGCACTGCTCACCAGAATGGGTGTTGTTAATGGTATCACTCACCATTCTAGCAGGATTGTGCCAGGCATCCACTTTCTGCAATGGGCCATCAAAATTGCCCAGCAGGTGCTTCTTAAAGTTCCAGTGCAAGAAAAAGAGGAAAATGTTGCTCTCCTTGGCGTATCACATTAGATATCTGCATGTCTTAGTGCCTGAAGGAGTCATGGCCACACATTCCAAAATGCTTAAGGAGCAATATGGCAAGAACAGGGTTGCACATTTGTAAATCAAGTGTTATGCAGTGCAGTACTCCACTGAGATCCTAAAACTGGCACTAGAGCTGTACCTTAGAACTACAGGTGCCTCATGTGTTAGTATAATTCTGACATGCTTCACTGTCACTGTGATACTCACAGGTAGCACTGATATGTCTGGGTAGTGCATTTTTCACAGGTAGCTGTTCATAAACTGTGAAGCTAAATGGCTTCATTAGTATAATTGCTGTACTTAGTGGCTCCTATTAGCATGATATAAAGTGCCAGAATTATTACACTGCATAGAGCCATGCAACTGTGAAATACAGGAATTTCAGTAAAGGTTCTGTAGAATTGCAGTTTCACAGAATTTAGGCAGAGTTCTGCCTGAAAAAGTGCCTCGGCAAGAACAACAAACCCTGTGGTGGTTGTCACTGACAGTGAGGCAGATGTCATGGTGCGTTTGTGTGTTTGTGAGTGTGTCTCTGTCAAAATTTCTGTCTGTCTCCCTCTGCAACAGAGAACACACACCACTGCCCATTTGGCAGACAAAACACATTATAAATAATGCCCTAGGTATGACAGCTCACCAGGCAGTTTAGGGAAAGGAAGCCATTCCTGTTGATATATCAAAGACCTTATAGACCTTGATGGCAATGTGTATGCACTCTGTGGCTCCTGCTCATGGAAGTGGGCTACATTATAAAATGCCAGTATGGTGTTTGTTCTCTCATCTGCTCTCCAGAGGAACCAGATATCCTCTTCCACATGCTGTAACATAATGTTGAGGAACTGGTTTAGGATTTGTAAGGCTGATGTCTGTGGTATCCTAATATATCCCTGTATGTTACTGAAAGACCCTTATAGCTGAGGTGTTTAAGGCAACAAATAGCTTGGAATCCACAAGAATGTGCAACCCACGCACTCCACCCAATACAGCTTGGAGGTAACACAGTTTGACAAAGTCCATTACAATTTTTCTCTCCACATGACAATGGTCCAAAATCTGCTATGAGCTGGTGGTATGTCAGGCAATGTCTGCAGATCCATAGCTAGGGCAGGGTGAAGGGGGTGGTTGCTCCAGGTGCAAGCTGTTTAAAGGCACAGTCTGATCAGCATTGCAGAAGTGAAGTACTGGCACTTCATTACTGGCATTCAGTGAGGATCGCAATTCAGCATTGTCTTCAATCATGTAAACAGTCATGGTTGTGTGGCTGCTTAAATAATTGAATAGTGTGATACTGAAGTGAAACAGAGTGACATTAAAGAACAGCAAGAAGAGATTTTTTTTTGCTTCCCCTCTCTCCTCAAGGGGGTATCAGTTTGGGAACCGCCCAAGACACAATTAAGCTAGCACTGATTTTCTGCACTTCCTCTGTTGGTGTGGATGGCTACAACATGTGACTCTTCAGGCAGTGGCTGTGATGGCAGTTGCAAACATATACCATTGTGGTGCTACTGTTGCTACCCCCAGCATTGCTTCCATCATGTACACTATGAATCTTGGGGTTGAGAACAAATATACACCACAGAGCAGCGTACCCATGTTGTGTTTCTGAATCAGTCTACCATTTTAGGTGCTGTAATTTGCATAATCTGTCACACGTTTGCATGGGGATAGTCATTTACGTGTCATTATGCCTTCATTAGCATGCAAAGTATATTTCACTCTTTGACCCTTGTGTTATCACACTGCCTGCATCTGAGAATTGCCCAGACCTTCTGCTTGTCTGCTACCCAGTCTAATTTGTTCTTTATAACATAGTACACATCATTGAATCCTAGTCTTAGGGTTCTGATTTCTACTTCTTCACTACCTCATATTAACTTTGGTCTTATCAGATATCTTTAGTCTTGCTGCACGATGTATAAAATGCAAGTTAGCAGTCAGCCTTGACAGATGTTTGTTATTCTATCTGCTGCTTTTATATTTTAATATTTTAATTGCTTTAACATTTTGTTTTTGTGATTTTTATTCTTTCAGACCAGAGCAGTCTCTAATTTTTTGAATTCCTACACATCCTGTTACTAAAGTGCATAGCATCTGATGCAAGTTTCCATAATATTACGTTTAACATTTTTCCATGAATACTCACTCGCAAGTAGTTTTTGTGGCTGTTTAATTTTTGCCTCTGCTAAAATTGTTCATGCTTGGGTTCACAACATGGAAAGAATTTTGAACAAGCATTTCAGTGTGATCTTATGCCAAACTCCCAGATAAGAAATAATCAGTTGAGTGGCATATTTTTTTCTTTTAAAAGAGCTATAAAAGCTTATTTGAGTGCAGCAAGAGAAGTTGTTGTATATATTTTTTTTTTTTTTGCATAAGAGCACGGGGCCTGTCTTAGCAGTTTTTATTTAGAATTTTGAAGCCTGATTTGCTGAGAATGGTAAGTAACTGTTAGTCTTGAAACAGTACAATTTTACATGACATTCATAAAAGCCAAATGACAGTACTGCATGGTATGCAGATGCAATGTCAGAAGCATGGTAGGTGTAGCAGGTGAGGTCTGAGAAGGATGGGTTAGAAGGGAGTTTGCCTATGCACAGAGTAGTGTAATGCATTCAATGCAGTACACTTAACCAGTTACTCTACACTGTGTACTGAGGTGTGACTCAAACTGAGCCAGTATATAGGTGATTAACATAGTGCTGATCTTTTCTGGGAGCCTGCTGTATAGTATATAATGGCTCAGGAGAGATCATGTGTAAATGTTTAGAGGCTGTTTGCTTCTCCACTGTAATAGGCCCTTTAGGGTGGACAGAATAATTATCTGTTAAAATGATAGAGAGGAGGTGGCACAGAGCTATACTGATGACAAGTTGGGACACAGGAGAGGTTGCATATTCCAATTGCCACAAGGAGGGGTCTGGTGGCCTGGAGCACTTATCACTGACAAGGTGGATGAGGAGGAAGAGGGTTGTTTGGACCTTAAAAAGGCTGTGTGGAGTGATGCAGGAAATGCTGATTACTGAAGGGGACACTGGCTGGTGAGTGTAGGAAACGAGGTTGAGGACATAAGCCTTTAACGTGAGGCAAAGGAGAAATGAGACCACTCCCACTTTAGCCTGTGACAGCATCTGAACCATGGACATGCACTTTTCAATTGTCTTTGTAGCCATCTTGGTTGAAATGATCATCCTGACACAATGCAGTAACTGTCTCATGTTTACTGACAGTCAGCTAATACTTAAATGTGCTAACATAATGTGTGAGAGATGTAGTTACATAATGACTTTGGAGGCAAAGCTCTCACATACCTCAGTTAGCAAACAGGTTGTCAGTAACAAACACAAAACCACTCCCTCCCTAGTTAAATCTGACCATAATTCAGTCACATTCAATATAAGATTGAAGCCAGAAGCAGCATCCTGTAGCTCAGTATCCAGAGATTATGCTAAGGCTAATCTACTTAAACTGAATAATCATCATCTCCTTTTGGCTTATCCTGGTTAAGGGTCACCACAGTGGAACAATGGTCCACAGAACGACTGGCAGTGGAGTTTTACAGTGTCGAGTTGCCAGCCTGGTGCCCAACCTTCCACAGAAGGCACACACACTCACACCTAGGGCCAATTTAGAGTGCCCAATCCACCTACAGCATGTCTTTGGGATGTGGGAGGAAAGTGGAGCACCCGGAGGAAACCCACGTGACCACAGGGAAGACATGCAGACTCCACACACAAGGCACCCCAGCTGAGAATCGAATGGGAGATCCTCTTGCTGTGAGGCAGCAATGCTAACTACTGCACCACCGCGGCTGCCCACTTAAACTGAGCGATGTCTTGGCTAAATTCAATATCCCCTCCCAACCTGATGATGCCATTGTGTATGTTGAATCCTTTATTGTTACATTCTGTGCTTATGTAAATAGTTGCATAGAAGCATCTGTTCCTCTCTGAAGTAAATGCAATGTTAAATGTAAAAAATAAACATCTACAGTGGAACCCAAATACAAACAGGAGAAAAGAACATAGTGCATGTAAAAATAAATAAATCACAGCATGCTGAAAATGCTCTTGCTAAATGTAGCAGGGAACTCCAGTTCCTTATCAAATCAACCAAAGGCAGATATGAGGTAAAAAAGGTCACCCAGGCAAAAAAAAAAAAAAAACAACCACAAAACCTAGTTTAACTATGTTAGAAACCTCAAAAACAATTTTAGCACTGTACAGAGCTAATAGTAAATGATACCACTTACTCAGACCCAAAAGACGGAGCCAATCTACTAGCAGATAAATTTAGCTCAAACTTCACCCCCTCCCCCAACATTCCCAGATCACATACCCACAACTATGTCACCCCCTCCCTGCAAATCTCCCAAGAACAAGTTGTCAAGAAACTAGCCAAGGCCAACAACACTGCTTCTATGGAGCCTGATAACACATGAGGATGCCTACTGGTAGACCAAAAACAGGACCCGACAGACTCCCTATAGAGATTATTCAGCATCAGCCTCCAAACAAGTAGTTATATGGTAGACAAATGGAGGACCACAGCAGTCATCCCCCTGCACAAAGGTGGGATGTCAACTGACCAAGGTAATTATAGACCCATAAGTCTGATGAGCCTCATTTGTAAGGCTATGGAAAGGATCATTATGGAATTAATAAATGAGTATATAGGCAACCTACATACCCTTGACCTAAGGCAATTCAATTTTGTCAAGGGCAGATCTTGCCTACTCAACCTGGCTGACTTCTTTGAGAAGGTTACTGAAGCAATGGAAGTGGAAACATCAGTACCCACTGCATATCTAGATCTTGCCAAGGCATTCAACACTATTCCACACTCATATGTTGTTAATAAACTCTGACAGCTAAATGTCAATCACTATATAACTCAATGGATAGCAAATTGGTACAAAATAGAACCAAGAAAATTTGGATGGATGGCACTATCTCCTCCAAAATACCTATCACCAGCAGCATACCCCAGGGTTCTGTCCTTGGGCCACCCTCCTTTGGCATTTACTCCTGAAAGGTCAAAGCTAAAGTTAAAGGTTTATGCCTCACCAAGATTGCTGATAACTGTAAACTAGGTGCCATTATTAACGTTCCAGAGGACATCAAAATCCTTCAAGTGGGCCTTTCCCACACAAATAGCTGGTGTCAAAACCACGGACTAAAATGCCAAAAAAATGTGTAATAGTGTTCTTTGACAAGTGTGAAGTCCCTTGCAACTGTCACAGTGACAAAACACCCCAGAAAATTGATCCAGTAGTTAGGGACCTGAAAACCTATGTAAGCAGTGAACTGTCCTTCAATCACCAAGTAGCCACTATTGTAAGAAAGTGTTTTTGCATTCTGCAGCTTATTAGCAAGGGTATAGTGTCCAGATCCAATGATGTGATCATTCCACTGTATTTGGCACTTTGTACCTGTCTAAACACTTAATACACCTTGAATGCCCATTGTTTTTTTCCTCACCTAGAAAATCAAGGATCTAAATGATAAGAACTACCACTTATCATATTAAAGCCTTGCCCCCCATTCTTGGAATTACACAGTTTGCTGAAGGGTGACTTCTGCCTCACATACAGTCTAGCCTCTCAGATGTACTGCACATCCATAAGTCTAATGGTGGCATAAACATGTGCTTAAGAGATGTTAATCCCTCTGCAACATAAATAAAGCATGTTGGGGGGGATAGATATGCATCACAGAAAACTCCACTTGTTTGGAATTGTCTTCCCCTGCACAGAAAGACATGCTTCTCTTATTCTATACAAACATAATCTGGATGAATGGATAGGAAACTGCAAATGTTTTCCTGGAGTAGCACCCTAGTCTCTCATGGAAATGGATAACATGCAAATGCTCTGCATGCTAGTTTATCATATTTCAATTGTAAGGGCTAAGAAAAAAAATTTCATATGCATGGCTAGGTGTCTAAAGATCCTTCAGGTTCAATCGCCTGGGAAACTATATGGTTGCTAAAAGAAGGGGTGAGGGTAAAGAGGGGCACACCAGTCACTGGCACATTGGAATGGGGGAGTGAAGGTTCTGTCACTAACCCAATGTATGGGGTGTTTGGGCCTCCATTGGTTCATAGGTTCATAGGTAAGTACTAGGCTATCTGCCCAAGGGCATCTAGATTAGTTCCCTGTGCCTCTGTCCAACAGAGCCATTAGTTCCCTGTACCTCTGTCCAGCAGAGCCACTGCAGTGATCCCCAGGGTAAATTTTCTGTTGCCCATCCACTTGTCAAGGTTTCTCTTGAAGAGTGTTATTGAGGGGCTCTGCCTAATGTAAATTGGAATCCTGTTCCAAAGCATGGGGAGTCTCTGGGACAGGAATCTATCCCTCCAGCAAGTCCTATTTATCATTGTGGTGAGGTTTAGATTTTTAGGTGGAGCATGTCCATCAATTCTGGGTTGGACATGGCATTGTATGTCAGGCAGAGATCAACAGCTGGAGTTTCTTCACTTTCCAGCTGTTGCAGGTGTCTTGTAAGGTACATCCCAAATGGGGCATTGTACTCTATGATGGGTCTGATGAGTGATGAGTTTTGTTCTAGATGATTTTCTAACCACCTTGGCAATATGATTATCAAAGGAGAGATTACTATCTACTTGGGTCCCCAGATCCCTTACTACATTTTTGTAGATCAGGGGAACTACCCGTATGTGGTAGTTTTACTTGAACTTTTTTTTTTCCTGAGGGATGGCTATGCACTTTTTTTAGCTTGAGGCCATGATTTTGACACCAGGTATCCTCCTCGTTGAGACCCTTCTGGAGGATGTCTGTATCAGCTGCAGACTTGGTCAGCCATAGTCCTCCTGTGTTTGCCTGTACCTCTGAGATGTATATACCAAACAGGAGGGGTCCCAGGACTGAGCCCTGGGGCACTCCACCTGTAACCGATTTATTGTCAGACTTAGATCCATTCTCTATCATTGGCTGCTAAGATGCATGTAGTGCATGTATCACTTCCAGAATGACTGGAGAATGGGGACAGGGGACAGGGGACTGAGCACATAAATTGTTGATAGGGGTTTCATAATCAGTCCAACACCACCAGTCACTGAGAAAAGGGTGAGGAGGCTATGGCAGTCACCATTTTCCGCAGGTATATATATGGATGTGTGGAGGGGCTGCAAATAATATCAGGCTTGGAGTGTTGACCGATGTTAGCTGACACTATGTACAAGATGGCAACATTATTTAACTATGTTTTCATCTGGTAGATGGTCATCAGACCCTTTTCAGCCATGACCATGGCTCAAAATAGAGAAAATGACATTTAAATTAACAGTAACATAATATGGTTGAAAGTACATTTAACAATTAAGCAAATAAAATTTGCAGATTACATTGTAGAATGATAGATTCCCCGCGGTTGGGTGGGAATTCGAAAGACATGCGTAAATGGGTGTGCCTTCGTTGAAGGTTGAACGTTGAGCTGGCACCTCGGCGTTCATGAAAATCTACTGCCAGTCATTAGTGGACTGGTGTTCCGCTGTGGCGACCCCTAACCGGGAAAAGCCAAAAGACAACAGCAACATTGTAGAATGATAGATTCAATAGACAAAGTAACTGCTATGCTGTTAAATTACATTTAGTAAGTAACTTGAGTTGATACATATCACTTAGCAATCATTTTGCAGACAGGAAATAGATGTTCTTCTAGTACTTTCTTGAATCTTTCCAGTGTTTGACGATTATGAAAAGCAGTCGGAAGGTGAATTCAGTATGCTGGACCAATTTTACAATGCCCCATCACTGATTGTTAATCCAATGCTGGTCTGAAAAGTGACAGCGTCTTGTTGTTTCTTCACATGGAATATGGAAGCACCCTAACAGAAAGCTTTCTTTATAAAGGAGCACAGTGCCATTATTTGATGAATTTGAATACAAGGGTGGCTAAGAGCAATGTGGTTCTGGCTGTCAATGGTAGCAAGTAAGTCATTTGTATCAGTTCACAGTGACAGTTAAGAGCCCACCAGCAAGATGGATCTGCACATTTTATTACCTGTGGTTTGTTGATTTGCAGAAAGTTGGAGTTACTACAAGTGTAGAGGTCTAACATTTTATTAACTGTGGTTTGTTGATTTGCAGAAAGTTGGAGTTGCTACAAGTGTAGAGGTCTAACATTTTATTAACTGTGGTTTGTTGATTTGCAGAAAGTTGGAGTTGCTACAAGTGTAGAGGTCTACAATAGGAATATCATAGTCTATGTGAGGTAATGCTACATTTTTGGCAAGAGCTTTACATGCTATACAAGAGAATTAAGTCTGACAGTTTGTGGCAAAGTTTTAGTTAGGGGTGCACTGCAATTTCTATTTGAATCTTAAATGACAATGTGGGATCTCAGGTGAGCCCAAAGTATCTTTGTTGATTTTCAAGGAAGGGAGGAGGGGAGCTGATATTATTTAGGGTGTCTTTGATGAACAATGGATTTGTTTCCAATACCCTTTGGTATGGTAAAACACTGATGTTTGGGGTTTATTGTAAGCTTGTTTGTGGATGTCCAGTATCATAAATCTGTACAGTCACACTGCAATTTTTTTATATGAATTCAGGAAAACAATTTCATCTGTGTCCATAGTAACATTTATAGAGCAGATAATTTATTTTAAGGTTACTTATACATAAAAAACAATTGGTGCAACACTGGACCACAACAGTGGAAAGTCCTAACATCAGACAAGCAGGAATCCATACGTTCTTGATAAGATCTGTTTGACAGCTAATTGCTTAGACAATAGATTTGATTTATGCTGAACTTTAGTTTGGCTTGCTTAACTAGAAGAAGGAAACGGTCAGCTGTTTCAAAGGTCTAATTCATATTGACAGCGACACCTGGGCTATAGTGCTCACATTTCTGTGGAAGCTGTGCTGTGCATTAGAAAGCAAGCTGTAGTTATTCATAAATAATAAACATTTGGCTATAGACCCTCTCAAATATTCCAAGAGAGCCGTCCTGGCAGCAGTCAGCACACAGAGTTGCTCACACCCATATCCTTCATATAGCTAAGGGCTCTTTCCATATTCATAGAGTACTAGCAGAGGTGAGCTAAGGCGTGGTAGGGTTCCCCATAATACTCCATCCACATAACTGAAACATGATTACAGCAGACACAGGAGAATCATGAACCTTTATTTTATCTGCCCATTTTATATTAAAGTCAAGAAGAGGGGGCTACTTCTCATTAAAAAATTGCATATAGTTTTGCACACTGAATAAAAATCTAAGTCTAATAAATATAAAGACAGGCTGAACAAAATTGGCATTCTCTTCATGTTTCCTATTTTTATAATGTTTTTTTCAAAAGAAAAGAAAGAAATGAGATTCTTGTCAATGTAGTTTCCATGAACAGGTGAAGGGTATTGCTATTTTTACTGAATAATACATTTTTCATGGTTGGGAAATGACAGAAGATTTAGTGTACATATCAGACATTTATGGCTGCTGGTTTTTCCTTGCTATTTGACACTTTGCCCTCCTAAAGCCCATATCTGACCACATTCGTAGGAAGTGCAATCTCTTTGAGGGTCGCAATGTTGAAAAGCAAGATTAGATGAAAGGGAAAATTGACTTTACAATGCAATGCAACTTTTCCCTTAAGAAATTTACATTTTGTGTAATAGGCAGAAATATATGTTCCTTTGTATTTATTTATAAATTGTAAAGACTTATAATACTGTATCCATATGCCCACTTAGAAAGGTTAGCAGGAAAATGGTTACGATACAATTAAATCTCTCTTTAATTTTATAAACTGATTTTCAGAGACCTGCTTTCAGACTTGTGCATTACTGTTTTCGTCTGACAGTGAATGTGAAACAGGGAGGAAGTACTAGCCTTGCCAAATCTGCATTCTTCCAGACCATGGAGAAAAAGAACAAGCTGTGTTTTGTGACAACAGAAAGGCACATTTTTGTCCACTGCTTTAGAGAATGAATGTAAAACTAGTTATTATGGTTAAGAACCTATATATCATGACGTCCTGCTTCCCTTCCAAAATAGGATATAAAGTTTTACTCAGTTTAAAAAAATAATTTCTACATAAAGTGGCTGAGGAGATTCACTATAAATGTCAAAGAAAATAGCAGATTCATGTAACTGTAGTAACAGCTTCTGGTTTTAGAACTTTCTGAAGGTTTCTCTGGGTAAAAAAGATATCTCCCCTTCTTTCAAACCCCAACATGAGCAGTGCAAACATAATTGTGTTTCTGTGATCAACATAATGACGTAGAATTAAAGATTCTGAAAACTATATGAGTACATATAAAAACACTATAGCAAAACAACAAAAAAAAAGGCTATCAACTGCAGACTCATAAATGAACAAGCACATTTCCTCCTCTGAAATCCGTGCTCTACATTTTGTATTTGGACAATTCTGAAATGGGAGAACTTATTAGGAAAAGAAGTGTTAAATGGTGCCCTGATCCCATGTCTTCATGAAAAGATCACACTCAAAATTAGCTTTAAAAGTATAGAAAGGCCTTTCTTTAGTCAAGAAGGCACTCAAAATTAGCTTTAAAAGTATAGAAAGGCCTTTCTTTAGTCAAGGAGGGAGCCAAGGAGCTAAACACGTACAGGACATATGAACGAAGCATGCACTAAATGTTTCACACTCAGTCTACAAGAGTATAAAAATCTCAAGCTATAGAAAAAATGCCATAGTTAGGGATGGAGTACTGGAAATCTTACAGAAAAAGAAACTCTGTAGTAGTGAGAGTAAGTCTGTTCTTGCTGCTTACTCTAAAGAGAAAGATGGGCCATGTATTCATCCTGCTTCTGTAGAACCTAAACAAAACACACACATATCCATATATCAGGTTGTCTTCTTCCTCCATATACGTTAAAGAAACTATTTAACCTCAACCCACATACCTCACTCCGGCCCACTTTCACATTCAAGTCTAAGCTTGTCATAGATTCAAGGATGGAACTTCATGGTCTGTTTAGACAATAACTACACAGGCTTCTGTCTGCTTATTATTAAATGTGCTGTATAAAGCCTTTAGATGAAATCATCTTTTCCATTGGATAAATGGGCAGTAATTAAATAAATCCAAAAGCATGAAATACACAGCTGCTTTTACTCAAATGTGGGTATTCAGCTGGAGTGCATTACAAGGATATAAACCTGGTCCTGTTATTTAACTTTTTTGTGCATGATGCTGCAACTGACAGCTCCGCATTAGATACAAACTATGCACATAATATCAAACTGGCCAGAAATATTAATGAGTAACTGCCTATAGGAACTTGTAAACATCTCTTGACAAGCCAAACATTTTAGCTAAAGAAAACAGACTATTATTTTCTCCAGGAACTCTGATTTTACTTATAAACTAAATGGTTGATATATAAGTTAACATCTGGAATAGGAGGATTAATAAATGATAATAAAGATTTTACATCTCATTATGTGATGATTCAAGGGAAAAAAACAATAAAATGTAGAACATAATTGAAAGAGAATGTGTTATTAGGAAAAATGTGAGTTCACTAGCAGAATACACTTTTGCCTTTTGGGTGTCATGAAGTCCACATTTTGCTTCAGAGGAATAAAAATAAACTTTTTGGAAGGCTTATGATCTAGTTGATGTGCAACAACTAGCTTCTGCAAAATTGTTTTAAAATGCATTTTCATACCACTTTTATTGTATGAGCAAGTCTTCATCTTAATATCAATATTCCATGTATAAAAAAAAAGTACACACAAATTCTTGAATAGAGGGCAGAATATCTTATAGCATTCAGTTCTATCTGATGGAAGTGCTCCAAAGTAGACTATTTGGAACATAATTTAGATTTATCGAAAAGAATGAAATATACAGAAACTTCAACTTGTATTTTCTGGATTTAAGTTTGTACTATTAGTCAGTATCCAGTGAATGAAAGCCCATAACTCTAGTTGGAGACTGTGGCTTTCACCAGTCTGCAATTCTGTTATCAAGTGTTTGCACCAACTATCTGTATTGATGGTAAATATAGTATATATACATAAGAAATGAAATACACAGTCAAGATGACTGTGTGAGGAGGTGCGAGGCATGATGTGCATTCAACAAGAGCTTTTACTCAACTGCTCTGATGAGGAAGGTCACATGACAGACTAACTCAGTAATGAAAATCCCAGGGGCATGACTGGGACTTTAGGAATTTTATTTAAGCTTTCAGAATGTAGCCCCCCACACACACACACGCACACACATAAATTTAGTTCTCTCCAATGTCGAACGATGCATGTTTATAGTCAAAACCTTTTTTCACTACTGCAGATGAAAAATTATTCCTGAAATGAGAGGCTTAAGCAAAATACCCATTTAGCCAAACAGAGCATTCTGGAAAAAAGTATTCCTAAGCAAAATGTATAATAAACAACAAATTATAAATATGTCAGATTTTTTAAACAAATTGAAATTCTTGCACACCTCATAAAATAAAAAAAAAAGTTTAAAATGTACGCAATTGTACACCATGGCATACACACTTTATGCCTGGTTGGGTTCACTTCAGTCTGTTGAATTGTCAGATCATTAACAAAGTGAAATGCTAGGGAATTTTTTTAAAGCCCACTTCTTCAATTGCTGGAGATATTGAAAGGAGGGGACATTGTGTGTGTGTGTGTGTGTGTGTGTGTGTGTGTGTGTGTGTGTGTGTGTGTGTGTGTGTGTGTGTGTGTGTGTGTGTGTGTGTGTGTGTGTGTGTGTGTGTGTGTGTGTGTGTGTGTGTGTGTGTGTCTGTAGGTGAAAGATTTTGAGCCCGTTCACATCCAGTACACTTCCCATTGCCCTACTTTACAAGATCTGCTAATGTCATCTACCTTAGAAGTACCTTTGGACTGGCCTCAGGACTGTAAGCTCTATAGTGCATGTGATAACTGCATAACACTTTAGTACAAATAACTAGTTAGGCAGGGATTCTAATCTCAGTCCTGGCAAGTGTGTGTGCGTGTGTGTGTGTGTGTGTGTGTGTGTGTGTGTGTGTGTGTGTGTGTGTGTGTGTGTGTGTGTGTGTGCGTGTGTGCGTGTGTGCGTGTGTGCGTGTGCGTGTGTGCGTGCGTGTAAGGTAAGTATGGGTTTGGGTTTTCAATGCTTGAGTGTATGTGGGTGAGTGTTTGCAGGCTAGGGATAGAGTAAGGGTTAGGGAAGAAGACAGATTAACTGTTGTATGTGTGTTGTATGTGAGTGTGTTATGTGGTGTGTTACAGAAAGGGTTTTTGTTAGGGTAATGTGTAGGGCTAGGGTAAAGAGAAGGGGCAGGGTTAGCACACATTATTAACATGGTGCAGTGAAGTGAAGCTATCCCTAATTTAATCCTTGTAGCCTCCCATCAATGAATTTCTTTTGACATAATGACATTTAACACACTGGAGATGTTTGAATTTTTAGAACCCTTTAGCTAGCCTGCTAAGAGGCAGATGTTCACACAATTTCATGTAGCAACTAGTTTAGATAAAGATATTTCTTGGGGCTCAAGAGGTTTCAACTCCAGACTGACAACAAATCACAAGTTCCACTAGTCCCACTAACCAGTACAATGAACTTTGACCTAAGAAACAACTAGTGATGTGTTATCTTGAAATCTTAAACATAATCAATCATTGTGAAATACCAAAGATGATGTGGATGCCTATGTGCAGAGCATAATGATGACTGAGCAATATAACTATCAAAAGATTAATGAATCTTAAAGAAGCTACCAAAAATAAACAATAGTTGAAAGCTCTTACACAACATGTGTGATATGGATGGACAAACTGATGGATGCAAACCATGCAGCTTACAAATTTGTACTATACAGTTAGAGATCAGTTATTAGAGAGAGGGAACGATTATGCTATATAAAAACAGAATCATAGTACCCCAACTCAATAACTAGAAGTGCTACATCAAGTACGCAAGGGATATCAAGGTCTCCCCAAAATGATAACAAAGAACCAAAATGTCAGTGTGGTGGCCAGACATCAACCAAGACATTATCCACCTACTGTCAACGTGTCATTTTTGCACTGTGCGTAAGGCATCACAAGGACATATGTGCATAGGTTCATAGGTAGTAGGCTATCTGCCCTCATGGGCCAATTTAAGCCTAGCCAGTTTCCATTTTGGTGCTTGAGTTAACCTATCCTATTTGGTGTTAGACTGACCATACTCATCCCATGGTTGATAGTTATATGTTACCTCTAACGAGAATAACTGGGATCATACCATTAATAATGAGGAGACCCATGCATGGGATAAAGCATTTAGGAGCTTCCTCTGTCCATTAATACTACAGGGGCAGTCCTGGGGTAAATTTTCCATTGGCATCCATAGCTTGAATATGGACAGGGATGAGCTTTGTTTTACATGTATGTGGAGTCTGTTACAGACTGTGAAATATACCTGTCCTTCCAAACCGTCCTGTTGATGTTGCATAACAGGTTTCAATCCCTAGATTGAATATTTCTGATCCTATTTGACTTTTTGATGTGCGGGGAATCCACTGGGTCAGGGGATACCCTGTATGGTAGACAGAGGTCATCTCTTAGCAGTTTGTAGGATACCAAGTATAGTGACTTGGCTTTGAGTCAGTCTATGTAGGATATGTTGTTTCAGCCTTGTATCCTTTTAGTAAAGTATCTGTGTGGCCATTCCAGTTGTTGCATGTGTCTGAACAAATACATGCCAAAGGGGGCATTATACTCAATAACTGGTCTAATGAGGGCTGAGTAAAGGGGGCAATGACTTCCCTAGATCAAGACACACACCCTTTGTTTATAAGCTGTGCAATATAGAAGGACTTTCTTATGACAATGAACACATTAGTCAACAGTTAGGTCACTGTCCACATAAGTTCTCAAATTCTGAACAACTGGGTCAATTCTTAGGGGCATACTGTCAAAGAGGTAGTTCCCTGAGGTAGACAACTTCCCAAAGAATAAAATAATGCATTTTTTGGCATTTAGTTTCTGTCCTTGATTTTGGCACCAATTATTTATTTAGACAAACTTTCTTGCAGGGTGACTAAGTCATTTGGGGAGTCAATGACTGTTCCTAGCCTGCAGTCATCTCTAAACTTGGCCAGAGCCCTTTGGTACTGGCTTTTACTTCAGAAAAGCATATGCTAAACAGAAGAGGTCCCAGCATGGAACCCTGGGGGGCTCTACTGGTGACATGAGCTACTAATGTCAACACTGTTGCTACAAGGTCCTTGGAAAAAGATAGCTGCTGATTTATGTGAGTTTGAAGGCAAAAACCACCTCATTATTGTAGACTCTTATGACATAGGAATAATCCATGTACCAAGCACAACTAGTGAAAAAATAGTAGTCATATTCAAGATTGCATTCTTAAGGTATGGTCTGCTTATAGAACTGGTTACAGACTATGTACCTAATTTGTCTAGTGAGCTTCAACAGTTTGCTGTTTACTGCAATTTCACCTATAATACGCCAAGTCTTCACTCTCTGCAATCAAGTGTTGAAGAGGAGATGCAAGTAAAACAGCCAAGAAAATAATAAAACAAGCAAATCATCACAAGGCTGTCATAACATGGCATATACAACCAATCCACATGTGACACAGGAGCAAAACATATTACAGCTGATGCATGGAAGACAAATATAAACTGAAATGCCAATGCCAAAGTCAAATTTCATCCAAGAGTTACTCCAAATGCCAAAGCTTCATAGAAATAAAATTTACAACTGACACCATTCTACGCATCCTTCTGTCCTGCAACCAGGTCAACTGTCCACTTTAAGTTAGAGTGGGAGAAGAGTGGGACATAACAGGTGTAATGGTGCAGAACCTGCTAAACTACATTCTTACATGGTGGAAACTAAAGATGGTGCCACAAGTAGACAAAACAGATATATCCATCTGGTGCTTAATGAGTGTCAATCAGAATGCAGTGTTCCAAAGAACCAGACAAAGCAGTCTGAGATGAGAATAACCAGGCTGATGTCTAGAAAGTATATTCCTGTACCAATGACAGATATACCTCAACTGAATATTCAAGACAAGGGTGGCAGCTAGAGTTTGATTAATTATAGTGACTGACCGTGTAGTGTCCAGCTAAGGCAACTGAGTGTGACCTTTCCTGATCCTGATCCAGATGACTCTGTTTTGTCTAGTGCTGTAACATTCTAATATCTGTCATAACATTATGTGTTAACGTTTTCCTTTTGCAGATTCTTGATCTTTCAGTTCTAGTCTGAATAGTCCTTGAGAATTGAGAAGTAGAAAAACAAATGTACTTCCATTTCACTGTTGCAGTATTTTTAACATGAGGGATCCCCTGCCAAGGGTGGACAGACATCTGGCCAGTTTACCAAAGCCTTTAGGTTGTTAAGGATATGCCATACATCACACATATGCTCCTTGTGTATGCATGGGGTATAAAGGCGGTGTCCAGATGTATCATCCTCAGAACCTCTCTGCCGCCAGTCCAAATGCCATCTTTGATCATCAATCTGATCGCTCAAGTTTTTTGCTGGTTACCAAGTCTTCTTCAGATACATGACCAATTGTTTTTTTTTTTTTTTACTTATCCTTTTTTCTTTTACTTTTGTATTGTTGTGGGCTTTCATGTTATCCAGAAAGGGCAAATGGCAGTGTGGGAGACAAATTCCCCATACAGACCATCAGAAGCAGTATGTAGTTGTCTTTCATCCCTAGCCATCTATCTTGAAAACCAGCATCTAAAGCTTTTAGAAAAAGATGCTATGGAGGGTAATTCCCGGTCCGTGGGTCAGCTGTCTTTGAAGAAAAAGGCCAAAAAAGTCAGGTCACATTCTTTGGTTGTGCTGATTCTGCCAGACATCTCTTGATGCTGGTGAAAGCCTAGAGGATCATTGGGTTCTTGTGCTGGATTCTTCTGCCATGACTGGTTCAGAGACCGACATGGATCCAGTTTCCCACAAGTCCTCAGTGGCCTTGCAGACATCCACTTCGCAGGTTCAGGGGGGATCCCATGGCTGATTATCACTGAAGGATCTAGGGGGGTTCCTCAGATACTGGTGAGGGAGAAAGTCATGTCTACAATTATTGAGTGTAGGCCAACGTTGCAGCCTTATAAGTTTTATAAGGTGGATGTCCCCGTCAAAGGAAGCAAAAGACAAAACATATCTTGCCTGCTCCTAAGAATCCTCAAAGTGAATGGCAGAATTTTACACAAGGCTTGTTCAATGCTCTTATGTCCTTGAAGCCTCCTCAGGGGGTTTCTGTCCTGGCTCCTCCTTGGTTATCTTCCTTCCTCAAGAGAACTAACAAACAGGATTCCTTTGAGGAAGTGGAAGATTTTGATGAGGAATCCCTGCCTATTCTTCAGAGATTCTTCCCCCCTTTGGATTATGGCTCTGAGGAAGATGAGTCTGTTAGTCCTAAATCTCCTTTCAAAGAGATTTACTTTAGAGACACTATTTCCAGGATGATAGAGTTCTTTAAATGAGACTGTGCCCAAGTGTCAGAAGTTCAGAGAAAGTATTATGAGCTCCTTCAAATGAAGTCTCCTAGACCCTCTGCTGTTTCTCCTGTTTTGGCTGCTTTGTTGGATACCTTTTCTTCTGTGTCTCAGGCCCCTGACTAACAGCTCCCTACTCCTAAAAAACTTGATAGGTTTTATAAAGTGCCTGATGATTGCAAATTCCTTTATAAGTGTCTATCTGCTGACCCTTTGATGATTTCTATGGCATCTGACAAGAAATTACTGCCTTCTACCAAGCTTATTCCTTATGATAAGGACAGCAGGACTATGGAAAGGCTGGGTAAAATGGTTCATACTTCAGCTGCCCTTGCCTTTCAGGCTGTTAATTATCAGACTCATATGACCAGATATATTTTGGCTCTTCCTTCAAAGGCTTGCAAGATTATTTTTGACCTTCCTGATTCTGAAGGAAAGACTTCTGCCTTGTCTCTGTTAGGGACTTCACAGGTAGCTCACCATTCCATTAAATGTAGTTATGATGCAGCAGATGCTTCTAGGGCTGCTGCTTTTGCTGTGTGTTGAGGAGGTATTCCTGGCTATATCTTCAACCTCTGCCTGATGATATTAAGGCTGGACAACAAATTTTTGTTTGGTGCTGCTTCTGCTGGTTTGGTCAAAAAATAAAAAGGCAAGGAGTTACAGGACCTGAAACATATTTTTGTTTCCCTCGTACCAAAGTTTCAGAGACTTTATCCCAGTAAACCGGCTTTTGTTAGAAGGCGGTCTCATCCTCCTCCTAAAGGCAAGAAGGGTGGTAGGAGGGTTCCCCCAGCTAAGTCTATCCAGACCTCTCCTGAGCAGAAGCCTTCCTTTCTTGATAAACCAGGTCCTGTCTGACGGGTCTATATTAGATCATCAAAATGGCAGAATTTCAAATGATCTAATATCAAATCCAATATTGCAAACGCTGAAAACAGCGAAGCTGCACAAAACCGAATTCTTTCCTAGGGACAGGATTCAGTTGGCCGTTGTTGTGGCTTCACTGTTTTCAGTGATGTGGTGGAAAGTTACAGGTTGGGTTAAGGTAAGTGTGTGATTGTGCAGACGTTCGGGTTAGGGTGCAGGTTGGGTGATTTAGGTTAGGGCGCGGGTCAGGTAAGTGTGCGATTGTGACAGAATTTGGGGGTAGGGGTGGGTTAAGTGAGTTAGGGTTAGGGCGTGGGTGAGGTGAGTGTGAGATAGTGAGAATTTGGGGTTAGGGCCGGGTTAAGTGAGTTAGGGTTAGGGTGCGGGTGAGGTGAGTGTGCGATAGTGACGGACCTTAGGGTTAGGGTCTGGGTTAAGGTAAGTGGATAGATAGTAGCGTATGTGCAGTGTAGTGTAGGGTTAGATGTAACTTTTAAATGTATGTGTGTGGATTGCTGCTTTTTAGTGTGCTTGTGGTGTGTGTGTGTTTCTCGGAAAAGCAAATTTTTTCCCTGGGAAAAATTTCACTATTTTGAGGTTTCTATATTGTTAGGGTTTGGGTTTTACAGTTCGACGTTACGGCATTCGATAATGAGCTGTTTCGATGATCTGATATAGACCCCTGTCTGACTACCTGGTTCTTCCCAGCCACATTTCTCTTTCACACCATCTTTCTCAGTCACTTCCTGTTTGATTAAGCATAACTCAAGATTCCTGTTTTTTTTCCATCATTTGCCAAGGGTATTTCCTGGTTTGGAAATCTCTTCCCCCCTTCATGGGCATTTGTCAGCCACCTCAAGAACAGTTGGAATTTTTTCCAGGGGTGGTTCAGGATCTTTTGACTCAGATAACTATTCAAGAGGTTCCAGCTGCTCAAAAGAGAGAAGAGGTTTTATTCCAGAAAGTTTTTGGTCCCTAGAAAAAAGAGCACTTGCAGATCCATTCTGGATCTTTCTCACGTGAATACTTTTCTGAAGGTTCCTTCCTTTTGAATGTTATCCCTCTAGACTTTGTTCCCTCTGCTGCTTCCTCAGGCTTTTATGGTTTCTGTTAAGGATGCTTACCTTCATATCCCTATTCATCCCCTTTTCAGGAAGTATTTACATTTCTCGGTTGCTTCCTGGCATTTTCAGTTCTCTGCTCTGCTTTGCCCTTTGGTCTCAATACTGCCCCAAGGGTGTTTGCCAAATGCCTAGCTCCTGTGATTGCTTTTTGCAGGCTCAAGGGCATTCAGGTCTTTCCTTATTTAGATGACCTGCTTATTCAAGCCTCTTCTCGAGAGGTTCCCGGACAGCACCTTCATTTTGCCATCGCTCTGTTGCAAAGCCTGAGGTTCACTGTAAATTTCAAAATTCCTTCCTGTCCATGTCACAGGATCATGTTTTTCTGGGATGCAGGATCCAGACTGTTCCTGTGTGAGCACCCTGCCTTCCCTTAAGGTCTTGACTCTGACCTCCTTTTTTCAGTCCCATCTTCCTCTGGCCTTGATTTTAGCCAGGGGATTCCTGAGGGCGCTGGGATTCATGGCATCCACCATCCCCATACTTTTCTTCACCAAACTGCATATGAGAAAGCTTTAGTGGTATCTAAAGTCAGTTTGGCTTCTGCATTCTCAACTCTAGAGTTTCCAATTCCTCTTCTTCCATGTCTCAAGTTAGAAATTCAGTGGTGGATTCACCAACTGACTTTGAATCCAGGGCTCCCCTCTCAACCCCCTCTTCCCTCTCAGGAGCTGTTCACAAATGCCTCAGAAGGGAATTGGGGAGCTTCCTTCCGAAACCTAAAGGTGCAAGGCCTCTGGTCTCCTCAGCAAAAACAGAAGGAGCACTTCAATATCAAGGAGATGAGAGGTCTTCTATTGGCTCAAACGTCTTTCCATCCTCTGTTCTCTCCAGGGCCCCTAAATATATTTACAGACAACACTGCAGTGATGTGTATGTCAGCAAACAAGGGGGAGACAAGGTCCTATTTTCTTTGCAGATTGGCGCCACAAGTTTGCAAGATAGGTATTCAGTACCAAGTGACATTTCAGGCAGTGTACATTCCTTCAGGTCCATAACACAATCTCGTGAGTTGATGCTTCACAAGAATGTGTTTTTGGACATTATCCACCAGTGGGGTATTCTTCAAGGGCTCTTTACCTCCCCTCTGAATAGGCAACTTCCTCAATTTTGTGTGAGGACTCCATGTCCTCTGGCCTGGAAGGTGGATGGCCTATCTTTTCATGGAAGGGGATGTTTCTTTATGCTTTCTCTCTTCTTCCTCTCATTCAAAAGTCCTGTTCAAGATAAAACAGGATGCTCCCAAAATCTTGCTGGTGACTCCCTTTTGGCCTAGATAGCACTGATTCCCTCTTCTTCTTCTGCATTTAGCCAAGAGCAATCATCACAAGTTACGTCACAGGGTAGATCTTCTCACACAAGACAAGGGAGCTGTCATCCATCCTTACCTGTCCACTGACACTGTGGGTGATAGGATTTTCATTCCCTACAGACACCTTTTTTTTCTGAGGATGTCCTTTGGGTTTTGCAGGAGTTCATGAAATCCACTACTAGGAAATCATACTTGTCCAAATTGAAGAGAATTTCTGTTTGGTGTCTTTTTTGTAACCTGGACCCACTCACTGTGGATGTTCCTTTGGCTCTCTCTTATTTGTGTGAGTTGCTCAATGCTGGGTTGGCATATTCTTCTATTAAAGCCCACCTCTAAGCTATTTCTGCTTGTCTGCCTTTAGCTCCTCCTTTGGCCTTTAGGTTAGAGGCCAAACAGTTTCTTAAATGTGTCCTTCATATTAGACCTGCCAGAAAGCCTGTTCCTCCTTCCTGGGACCTTAATTTTGTTTTGGAGAAATTGACCCAGGCTCCTTTTGAGCCTGCAGTTTCAGGTTCCTTACAGTATTATTCTTGGAAGACTGTTCTTTTGTTAGCACGTACTTCTGCCCGTTGGGTGTCTGAGCTTCAAGCCTTATGGCTGTTTCTCCTTTTTTAGTTTTCCATAAGGACAGGGTGTCCCTTCATATTAATCCTTCTTTTATGCCTAAGGAGGTGAATGAGTTGTCTCTTAATCAGCCTATTCATTTGCCCACTTTTTTTCCTTTCTCCACAGTCCACTAGTGAGAAGGTGTTTCACACTTTGGATGTGCATAGACAACTCAAATTTTATTTGGACAAAACTAAAGCTTTTTGAAAATCTGAACAGCTTTTTGTTTCTTTTCATCCTAGATCTTGGTTTTCTAAAGCCATTTATTTTTTTACTCTTATCATGCTAAGAGCCTTCTTTCTAGGGTCAAGATTCACTATACTAGGGTTGTAGCTTATTCTGGTGCTTTTTTCAAGGGTTTGGATACTAATTCTATCCTTGAGGCAGCTACCTGGACTTCTGTGCATACCTTTACCAAGCACTACAAGTTGGATATCATATTCAGGGCTAGAGCTGCTTTTGCTAGGGCCATTCTTCATGGGTTCTAGAAGGTTCTGCTGGCCTTTCCTCCCTATCTTCTTCCTGAGCTTTTCCACTCTCCTCATGTTAAGAATACTGCAACAGTGAAATGGAAGGACTTAGTACAGTTGTGTAACATCTTGCCATAACATTAAATGTCCTTCTCTTCACTGATGCAGTATTCACTCCCTTCCTCCTTCCCCTGGCCTTTTGTCCCTCTGGATGTGTATGTTACCCTCTGGTATCCTAGGGCTGGCATTCCTCCTGGGGCCCTCAGTTCTGAGGATGATATGTCTGGACATCACCTTTATGCTCTAAGTCTAGTGCAGGGAGCAGATGTGTGACATACTGTGTATACTTAACAACCTAAAGGCTTTAGTATACTGGCCGGATGCCGGGCCGGCCTTGGCAGAGGATCCATCATGTTAAGAATTCTGCAACAGTGAAGAGAAGGACACCTGCTGCTATGGTAAGGTTTTACACAACTATTATTTCTTACTGCAGAATATTACCAATATTGTGACAGAGCCATTGGGAGGGTTAAAGAACTCTTAACAATGCTTTTCATAATGTTTTATAAATAACTGCAATGTTCACATTTAACATTTATAATGCCTTGCGGTATCAGTTCAGAATTTTAAAAGTGAGATGCAGTGGTTATGCAACAGCTTCATGTTTAATGGTGAAGCCTCACATTTCTCTGTGCTATTTTCCACACTTTTTTCTTTTTTCTCTTTCTTTTTCTCTTCCTTCCTTTCTTTTTTTTGATTACTGATCCTAGGTCAATAAGTTGTTAAATTGTATAAAAAGAAAGAAAAATAAGAAAAACCATGATGACATGAGCACTAAAATCTGTGGGCCACCTAACTGCACTTTCTGTGAGTACTTGATGGGTTGCAACTCATTTGAGTGTTCCTATCTTAAAAAGATGGTGAAAATGCCAGCAGGTGGTAACTGTAATACTGAAAAAGTTGTATACAGGGCCATGTGTAATGACTGCCCTGCATTTTATGTGGGTAAGACCATGAATAAACTGAAAAGGAGGATCTCAGGTCATCTTTCTGACATCAGACGTAAATGCCAGAAAGCCTTATCCAAACACTTATCAGAACACCCCAGATAGTTTGGTTTTAGATTTATCATTCTGGACTGTGTAGAGAATGATGGATGAGCTTGGAGGGGACATCAGTGATGTTTTGGAGAAAAAATAATTATGCTGGCAGCTGAAATTAAATGCATTCGGAAAACCAGTGCTTAATTACTATTAAGAGTGTGTTGAATTTATGTAAGCTGCCACAAAATCTGTAAAAGTTTTGTTAGGGAATTTTTGAGGAAATATTTTTATGTACTAAAAATAAAAAAATGATGTGTAGTATGTGTATAAATGTATATATGTTTAGTTACTTTAACCTCACTTCTGCTTTAATTAGATTTAGTACACTCGCATTGCATCAGAGATTTAAATGATAAATTCAAAACACACTTGTCCTAGTCCCCTTCAATAAACACTTCACACCGAATGACATTTGATGACCTTTATTACACTTCCATAAACATAACTTTATTAGCCAATATTTATTCATTACAACTGAAACATTGTATAACTGATTGAATTCCAACATCAACATCCATGTAATGCTAATCAGGACAGCTTGACCTTTCTCATCCTGACCCAGTAAGCAGCGTCCATACCTCCACTCACTTACTTATGAAGCAGCGTCCCACCTATCACTTCATTTACCATTTATTGAATTATAAATCCAACCAAATAAGCAGATTCCTTACCTCTGCTTGCTTATTTATCAAGCCACCACCAAATACTCACTTTCGTTTCCCAACTCATTGAAATGAACACCCAAAACCAGAGGGGGAACAGAAGAGGGCACACCTTTCCCTCTTTTCCACCCTACCCAGTCTGAGAAACTAACCACAACATCCACTATTCCACCAAAAAGAGGGAGGGAGGATGGGGGCAAGTTCACGCCGAAATGTGATTCCTTACCCAGTTGCACTTGCATAAGCCCCTTATTCCCCTCCCTACCCTTACCTCATTTCCTCCCAATCATCCCTGCTTCCCACTTAACCCTTTCCTCCCCCCACCCTCTTAACTCCTACTAATATATTTATCTAACCCCACTCTGAAGATGTCCCTGGACAAATTGGTTTGTTACCAAACCTCATTTGTCCCGGTCCCCTTCAATAAACACATCACACAGAATGACATTTGATGACCTTTGTTACACTTCCATAAACATAATCTTATTAGCCAATATTTATTAATTGCAGCTGAAACATTGTATAACTGAATGAATTCCAGCATCAACATTCATTTAATGTTAATCAGGACAACGTGACCTTGCTCGTCCTGATCCAGAAAGCAGTGTCCATACCTCCACTCACTTACTTATGAAGCAGTGTCCCACCTCTCACTTCTTTTACCAACATCAACATCCATGTAATGTTAAGCAGGACAGCATGACCTTGCTCGTCCTGACCCAGTAAGCAGTGTCCATACCTCCACTCGCTTACTTATGAAGCTGCGTCCCACCACTCACTTCATTTACCATTTATTGAATTACAAATGCAACCAAATAAACAGCGTCCTTACCTCTGCTCAGTTATTTTACTTATGAAGCAGCATCCCATCACTCACTTCATTTACCACTTATGGAATTAACATCCAACCAAATAAGCAGCTTCCTTACCTCTGTTTGCTTATTTATCAAGCCACCTCCAAATACTCACTTTTGTTTCTCAACTCATTGAAATGAATATCCAAAACCAGAGGGGGAACAGAAGAGGGCACAGCTTTCCCTCTTCTGCACCCACTAGCCTGACTAGGCTGTTCCCCCTCTCTCATACCAAACTTCCACCCTAACAGCTCATAAAAAGCATTAAAACATCATTCAGTGTACAGCATCCTCGCTAATTAAACTAGATCTGTGCCACCACCTCCAACATTTCCTGGCAAAAGTAACACCAGAACATTAAACCCAATGCCACGTGAACCACACAAGGGCAATTATCTACCACCATGTCTAACTGCAGTCCTGTTTCTCCACCAAATTAATGTAACCATGACCAAATTGAGACTTCCTTCGAAAATCAATTTTCAGAGCAAACCTGCCACCCCAACAACTATCCAGCATAAGTAGAAAAACATAAAGGCCATCCTGACATTCGTGACCAACAACCACCTTTTGAATGACTAAAATACATCCATACCAAAAAGCCACATAAACTGTAACCCCCTAAATCTCCAATTCCCAATGTCAACCCCCACGACGAAACCTACCTTAACAACCGTCAATGTTCCCACCTGCTCTGCCACTACCAGCCACAGCACTACACCTGATCCACAGCATGTTCTCAATTTCCCACAGATATGAAACACTTGGGCCCATCCCCAAATTGTGCTGTGGTCCTCCCCATGCAGTTAGAGATCATGCACAAAGCCATACCTGACTAGAAAACCACTCTGTTAAAGCCAATGCTAAGCTTCCCTAAATGTAGGAAGCCATTGTGCCAACTCTCCCATCTAAATCTTCCGAACAAAGGCCAATCCAGGTGCCAGCAGTATCTGTATGAACACAAAGCCCCCTTAATATCTTCTTTCAGTACTAAGCAATTATTTGGTGTAATAAATACACCCATATTCTATACTGTGCAGTGTGTTCCCAAGATAATACTCCTACAGCTGACCCATTCCTATGAAAATCCCCACTAACAGTAATGTAGCTGTCAATTCACTCCTGCTGCTCCATGCACAAAATCAAAAAATTTCCTTGCATCTGCTGGGCTGCTTCCTGCAGCTTCTATGCCAGTCAAAAGGCTTCTCCATATTCACATACTCTGCTCCGTCTACCTTCTCCAACTTCCACCTGCCTTCTCTTCATGTTCTGTCTCAGTGGGCCCACTGCTGTCAAATCCACTTCCTTTGGGCCACTAACTGCTGCAACTCTGCACTACTGCAATCTGGAAAATAAAAGACAATGATAACTCTGTATGAGCGCCTTCTCTACTAGAAGTAAGGAAGTCCTGTACAACTCACTGTAGTGATTTACTTCCCCTACTTAATATGTAGCTATCAAGTCCTGAAAGATTCATGTATACACCACACTACTTTGTTCTCACCCTAATTTGTAGCCCGAAGCACTCACACAAATCCCCAGAACATGACAACTATCAATTTAATAACTACCTTCTTTAAAAGTCACCACCCATAATTCCATAATACAAGGTCAAATTTTTATTAATAGCCACCCCTCTGATCTACCATCCACCCTGTGGCTGACATGGTGGAGGGGAATAGCCATAAATGTACCTACCCTCATTAATGGAATTTGCTAGCTGTCTCACCTTCTAGCTAAAACTTCAGCCTGAAAGTTGGACCCATGACCAATGACGAGACCCCTTGTCTCTCCACAAGTGAAGCAACAAATGCCACAGTTAGCAATCAAAATAATATAATATATTTTTTTTAAATCTATGTTCCTAACCACCCCCCATCCTACTTCAATTGTTCAAAGTTTGCTACCTCTTAGAGCAAGTTCGACAAGACCACAATTAATGGTGAACAAAAGCTGAATGACACTTATTAAATATTGCTCTTACAAATTCAGAGCATTACCAGCCTCAAAGCTGGTTGATTAACTGGTCTTGTTTTAGCATAAATTTGAAGAACCCCCTACCTGCATATATT
This sequence comes from Protopterus annectens, assembly GCF_019279795.1. NCBI lineage: Eukaryota > Metazoa > Chordata > Ceratodontiformes > Protopteridae > Protopterus > Protopterus annectens. Next base: position 1,870,067,338 of record NC_056735.1, read on the forward strand.
ACATCTCAGACCTTATCTATCATTATTTTCCGACTTCAGTCCTCGGCAGTTTGCTAACATTTGTCAAAAACTCCCATTTTAAGAGAAATGGACCAAACTATGAGTCAACCTGCACCTTCTGCGAAAATCTGCAACATTACCAAGACATGTAGCAAAACCTGACATTCTGCAAAATCTGAACAAGGACAGAATACATCCTCACATGAAAGACATCACAGACCAAACAATCCTAAACTGCCACTCCCTCAGAATAATGGCAGAGCAACTACATCTGCAACCAAACATGAACAGAACAAAACTGACACCCACGACTGCTCCTCAGCCTGCAAAACTGCTGCTCTATGGACTGCACACCACTCCCAGAATTATGCAGCATACAGGCCTCATCTAGCACACCAACTGTAAACTCAGCCACTACCCTTAGTTAACAACTGCAAATAATGAACTCCATACCGAACAAGACAAAATCAGGACAAGCCATAAGTAACTGTGAGGCAAAAGTCCAAAACTAGAGAAATTTTATATATATATATATATATATATATATATATATATATATTTTTTTTTTTTTTTAAATAATTGAGTTACCAGTTTAAGAGGGTGATGCAACAACTGGTGTGGCCATACCTCTCAACCTCTTAGAGCAAAAAAATCTGGACAGAGCCATAAACAACAGTGGGAGAAAGGTCCACAATAGGGACAATTTTAAATATTGCTCTTACTAACTGAAAATCTGATAGAATAACAGGTTTTACATTGGCATGAATTTTCTGAAGGGTATGAAGTCTGAAACTCAAATGTCTGCCTTTATTTCTGACTTCAGTCTTTAATGAGTTGGCACTAAGTTGCCAGAAAACCACAGCATATGTAAAATGGACCAAAGTACGAGGCAAAATCTGCACATTCTGCAAAAACTGTACAGTTGAACAGTATGGGTGTAGCTTTAGCATGACCCTTCCAATACAGGGACTGTATAAGGAGCAGACCCAAATTATGAGGCAAAACCTGGACCTTTGAATCTGGATGGCTGTGAGGTATGGATAATCACTGTAATGGTAACAAAATCACTGTTCCTGCAGCTGCAGTACCTGACATATGTAGCAGTACGTGACATATGTAGCAAGCAAGCAGTTACTCCTATTTGTCTCAATACCTTAGCCAGGCAACCACTCCGATGTCGCCCACTGAAATCCCTCATCTGCTTTCTAACTCTTTCACCTCTCTCTCTTATTAATTTATTCCCTTTTCTGAATAATATAACAAGCACAAACAAATGGCCCATGCTTCCTAATCATATCCCCTCCCCGTAACAGTCAGGAGCACAATGTGTGCTCCATCTCAAAGCCCATGAAGCACCACCCCCAGCAGCTGGAGGGAGAGGGGAGCCCAGCCCTTCCACTCCTCCACCACCACAATGGGATTCCCCTTGATTCATGACCAGGCAGAAGCAGCACAACTGAAGCACCCACAGGCAGCAACCCCACCCAACGTAACAAGGTTCAAACCTTGCACCTTGGCCACTTGTAGTCAGATCTCTGCATATTAGGCAACCACGATCCTCCCTCCTCCCTCAACTGTCAAACACCTCAGTGTCTTTATTATATTTATCCTTATTTATTTTTTAATTCTCCTAGGGGCACTCAAGGAGTAACGTCACTAAGCCATTCACCTAACCCCTTTACAAACAGCCTTTGACAGCCCCTGACCAACTAATCTTACCTTTGAACCTCTTAGTGCAAATATCTGAGCAAAGCCCGACAACCACCCCCCATAAAGCGTAGGGAACAAAGGCACAGAACTTATCAACATATTCATATCTCGCTCTTCTAAACTTGGAAACTGGCAAGAATAATAGGCTTTATGTTAAAATGCATTATCTGAAGGACACAACAGCAAACTGGCATGAGGGTGAAAGAATCCCTCCCGTGATTAAAACTACTGTATGTGTATGGTAACCTCAACATCATCATATATATATATATATATATATATATATATATATATATATATATATATATATACATATATGGATTCACTTTAGAAGCTCAAAATACTGAAATATCGAAATTCAGTATTTCGAGCCCATAAAGTGGAATCTTGGCAAGAGCAAAACCCCAGAAACGTGAAATTCAAAACCTCGAATACCGGAGGTTTTGAATTTCATGGTTCTGAGGTTTCGCTGTGTTTATGGATTCAGGTAAGTGTGTATGTGTTAAGGGTTTTGGGTAGGGGCTGTGGTGTGTGTTAGTGTGTTTTGTTGTTGTGATGTATGTGTGTGAGGAGAATGTAGCGTGCGTGATGGTGTTTTGTATGTGTTTGTATGTAGTGCGACCTCGGAGTTAGAATATATAAGTAGGGGGTACAGGGGGGCTTGCCCCCTTCTTTCATGTAGAAGAGAGCTTGTGTTTGTCTGTGGGGAGGCTCAAGATGGTGTGTGTGTGTCTGTGTGTGTGTGTAGTAGTAGTAGAAGCACCAAATTCAAAATCCCTGGTGTGCGAGATTTTGAATTTCGCGGTTCTGAGTTTTCACTGTTTTATAGTTTTGGCTTTATAGCCTCAATATACTGAATTTTGATATTTCAGTATTTCAAGGATATAAAGTGAATCCATATATATATATATATATATATATATATATATATATATATATATGTGTGTGTGTGTGTGTAAACATACATCTTTTTTTTTTTTTATATATAAATCCTCGAAAACCCTGATGGGAATGGACCCTGGCACCATGGCAAAGCATGATTAGAGTTCATGAATTAGTAGTGTTTAATCTTTGATGTTAGCCAGAAGAGAGCAGGACAGCACTCATCACGTGCCCTGTGATGAGTCCTTCTCCAACTCATTCGGCGTTACAAGTATCTGGCCCAAGCCATAATTAATGGAGAACAACAGCACAAAAAAAAAAATGTATATAGATATATATATATATATATATATATATATATATATATATATATATATATATAGATATAGATATCGGTACCCTTTTTAATTACCCCTCATATAATGTTAGGAAACTGATAGAACAACGGGCTTTGCATTAGCATGTATTTTCTGAAGGGGATTAAGTCTAAAGCTCAATTCTCTGCCGTTGTTTCCTGACGAACTATTTTGCATTGGCATATATTTTCTGAAGGGGATGAAGTCTGAAGCTCAATTCTCTGTTGTTATTTGCTGACTTCAGCCCTCAATGCTTCACCAGTGATTCCCAGAAAACCACAAATCCATGAAAAAGCAGATCAAATCTATGAGGCAAAACCTGCTAAAATCTGTACAGTTGAGAGGCATGCATCCCTACAGTTCCTGTCACCACTGCTAACGCCACCCTTCGCAATCTGATGAATCAGTTACCCACACAACCGCAATCTCAATTCGAAGAAAAAAAAAAACAAAGGGGGACAGTCTGCAAAGTGAGTCACATGATGATTATTTTGAAGGGTAATCTTGTGCACTTTAGTAAGTGGATGCTACCTTACCAAAGTACCATGTTATAAAGAAAACAGTGTAAAACTACGAAACAGAGCTGGCCAACAACCATAATCTGTACTATTGCAAGGATGCTTTATCCACAAGCTCCCTCCCCACTAAAACCACAAATAAACTGTCCACTAGCACTTTTGGTTTACATAACATGCATACCATTGAACCTGCAGTTAAAATTGAAAATCAGTCCCCTCGTGTGTGTATTTGTGTGCAGAGAAAGCACATGGCACTTACTGTTAGCTCCATACTGCTCTTGCATGGTGCTAACTTGCTCAGAGCCTGTGAAAAGCCATTATCGGACCCCGCTAAGGAAAATACCTCAAAACATGCATAACAGACTGGCCCCTAATGGAGCATTTCATCTCCAGTCACAGTCTTGCAGCTCTCAATCATCAGCTCCAAAATTTAACCACCACCTATGACAAAGTGTAACAAATTAGCAGAAAGGGAAACACTTACTAATAAAGTCCAACTCAGAAGCTCCCACAGCATGGTGTAATTGTAATTATTCCCGCATTACTTTAAAAGTTATGAGTGAACATATTTCTATCCAAGATGTAAATCAAACCCTCAGCCATTCAGTATGCATTATTTAAGACCCCTCCCAACTCAATTGGAAGGAGAGGAGGAAGAAAAAAATATATATAGCAATTACTCACCTCCCCTACCTGCCCACAATTATTAAACCAAGGCCTACCTTACACCCGTATACCTATTTTGTCTCGGACATAAACCTGCCATCTAGCAATTTCATGGCAAAATGTGATTCATAACCCAGTTACACTTGCATAAGCCCCGTTAAACCCCTCCCTACCCTTACCATATTTCCTCCCAATCATCCCTCCTTCCCATTTAACCCTTTCTTCCCCCTTACCCTCTTAACTCCTACTAATATATTTATCTAACCCCACTCTGAAGATGTCCCTAGACAAATCTGTTTGTTACCAAACCATATATTTTTTCATGCCACTATTTCCATGAAGTATTGCCTTGAAGTATTGGTATAATTCCCCCATTTAGCATGTGGGCCACACTCATGCATACTCATCCACACACCTGCACACTTTAGTACATTACTGGTTTACTTAATCCACTATTTTTGTGTTTTTTTCAGCGGTGTTCATTGAATAAACATGTTATTCGGAGTTATAAACATGAAAACTCTTAATTCATACAATCCCATGTGGTATCAGCCAAAAGAATATCAGCACCAGGTAAAAGTAAGAACTGTTTATTATTAATACAATGGGATTATGTAGAATTCATGGACCTTTTGAGAGCTGACACTGTTTTATTCGTTGGTTTTAACAAGGAAGTTTAATTGGTAGGTGGGTTTACCAATTTATATGATGCATGAAACAATGCTTTAGATTATTTGTTCTGATGAAGTTCCTATGGTAGGAATGAAAGCGCTCAACTTGTATTAACAATAAGCAGTTCTTACTTTTACCTGGTGCTGATGTTCTTTTGGCTGATACCACACAGGATTGTATAAATTAGCAGTTTGTGGCTATCCCGAGTGTCGCCTTCCATTTACCAGTTTTAACATGAAAAGTGTCATGACAGTTTTTTTTTAACTGCAAAGCACTGACATTTTTTTCTTAGCTGTAAATAAAATATTTTTTTCTAAATAATATTTTTTTTCTGAGCTATAAATAACTTTGTTTTTATACACACTAATACATATTAGATATGATTAGACAGATATATATTTATGTTTATAGTGTTCTAGTTGGATAATATTTATGGCTAGATAGCTATGTGTGTTTTTTCTTGTATCAATCTATTTAACTCTTTACTTATCCACCTATGTATATGATTTTTAGTTCTTGTCACAGACCTGATGGCTTTATTGCATTAGTTAGTTGAAAGCGATTTTAGTTAAGTCAGTCTTTTTATGTATGTTATACTTTTCTTAATACCTGATATGGGAATGTGGGCTGCAAATAGGTAGTATTTTCATTAACTAGGATTTTGTTTGACCTAATTAGTAGTAGTTTTGTGGGGGTGGGTACTTGCTGTTCTAAAATGCACTTTTTATGACCATGTTTAAATTGTTTGCCTTGAATAGGCTGGTTTAAAATTAAACAATACATATATTTTACACACCTTCTTCTGAGTGTATAAAAGGTGATATGTTTAACATTGTAAAATATTTCTGATTTTTGTTACTGAAGATCACTTGTCTGTGATGAATAAAGGCTTGTTGCTTTGGGACACTACCTGGTTTTCATGATTGTTGGGAATTATTGTTACTGAACTCAACTACAAAGTTTTAAGACCATTAGTTTCTCTGTTTTTTTCCTCAACACTTGTGGTAGTGAGGTTGGAGATAGATTCCTATGGTTATTCATTTTTTATATTCTTGAAACCAGAAAAACATCCATTTTTGATGTTGTTACACAAAGGTGGCCCAAACATGGACCCTGATAAATATAGGCCCATTACCTAACTAATCTCATATGTAAAGCTATGGAACATATTATCTCAGACCTTACTAAAATGGACATTGAAAATCTCTTAACCATGGAGCCTCATCAATTTGTCTTTATTGAAGGAAGGTCCTGCCTCTTTAACCTCATTCATTTCTTTGATAAAGGAACTGAAGCAGTAGATAGTGGGTATACAGTACATGCAGCACACCTGGACCAGGTTAAGGCCTTTGACACTATTCTACATGCAGGCATTGTTGACAGACTTGGAACGGTGAATATAAAACCTTATGTGGTATGGTAGAAAGCTAACTGGTTGTCTGATAGAGTGTCACCAGTGCCAGTTCTGAAAGCAAAGAAGTTATCAGTGGGTACCCAAGGGATCACTATTGGACCGTTTCCTATTTGGCATCTATTTCTCAGACCTTCAAGCAAATACTGCTGGCCCATGAGTATATAAGTTTGTAAATTACTGAAGACTGGATATTCTGATTCAATCTTCCACTGACTCACAATTGCTCCAACATGGGTAAACCACTTGCACTTCAGTGGTGTAATGGGATAAAGGCCTAACTATGGCTTAGGCAACCTGGGTTAGCTAAACAGCTTGGGTGACTAATGGAGCATTAGGGAGGGATGGGTGTCACCATCCTGGATGGAGAGGGATGGTTCTGTGGGCATCTGCTGAGACAATCCCTGGTGGAGTCTAGGAACATTATGCTGGGAGGCATAGTCTAAAGAGGGGATAGGGTAGGGGCATGGTTGAGCCACCACAGAGACAAAGTGGAATGCAACCCACTCCCATTGTATGCCATCTGCTCACTATATGTTCCATTAGAAAAGAAAGGGTAGAGTAGCAATGTAGGTCATAAAAATGACCACCCCAGTGTCCAAACCTTCAGGATGCCCTTAAGCTCTGTGATGGCCCAATCCCTGTCAGAAGAGGCCTGAGGGGTGGATGTGGAGTATTCGGTAGAATGCTGAGACAGTGAAGCAGTGGAGAGAAAAAAGAGGTCCAAAGCAAAACATGAGTTAAACCATGATAACAACTTGATGCAAGGACAGTGGTCTCAAATTAACTATGAAAAAGTTAGTGTAGTTCATTTTGGCAAACAAAATACTTGACATACCATATAGGCGATACACTATTCCAATTGGCAGCTGTCATAAGGGATCTTGGCGCTATTGTTGATAACTCCTTAATCTTTGACCATCATATCTCCATAGCAGTGCAAAAATCATACCATCTGGCTCATCTAATTTCTAAAGGTATCTCCTCTAGATCCCTCTTACTCATATCTTATCAGACCCATTACTGAATATAATGTACCCTTTTGGCATGTATTTGTCTAAGCATACCATTCAGCTTGAGACACTGCAGAGATTCATAATGAAAAAGATCAGTGCCCTCAAACATCTTGGTTACCCAGACAGACTGACAGCTCTTTGTACTCAGCCTCTAATTGACTCCTCTGTAGAAATCTCTGTCTAGCTTTTTGAACAATGAAAGATCCAATCCCCCTTAACTTCCCTTTCCTTCACAGAACAAATGGTACCTCAAATAACCAACTAAAGGAGCTAAATCTTCATCAACAGATAAATAAGATAATTTGTCACATTAGATTAATATTCCAATGTATTCCCTACCTTTGAAACCAAATTACACTACATGTCAGGCAGAGTAGCACCCTTGCCACCTTCAAGGTAAACCTAGATAATTGGAAGGGCAGTCTTAAATCCCCCCCCCCCAGTCTAGCTTGTCTTGCCTTCCTTGGGGCTGGAAGGAACTTTTGAAGATGGGTTTTGTCTATGCTTGTAATTATCTGCAGACCATTGCCTTGTATTTACCTATGGACATATTAAGGTTCAAGTTGACTATCGAGTTGATGGTCTTCTCATTGGAATATCATGCATGCCTACAGCCTTTCAACCCCTTCAGGTAATACCAGACTAAGGACCATATCAGCAGATGAGAAGTGATGGGTAACTGGGACAATGAGATGCTGTGAAGTGAGGAGTGATTAAGGGCAAATAAAAGTTGTGAAGTTGGGTGATACCACATTACTCGGTTTAATATCCCCAAGTCTTTTGGGTTTCTAATACCATGATGGGAATGGACCCCATTTCTAAGTCAAAGTATGATTAAAGTTCATGAAATTAGTATTTTATTAGGCCATTAATATATAGTCTGATTTAGCAGGATGATACAAAAGGAGATGTGCAAGAAGTGAGAGTATTTGTGAGGACTAGATCAAGGATATTAGGACCCTTAGTATGATGGTTAACTATTTGTAAAAGTGTTATAGTATTTTAATATCAAAGAAATACTGGGCATGCCAACCAATGGCAGAGCAGTTACACCATTTCACTCATGGATAGTTGAAGCCTTCCTGTACAAATGTGTTGGGTATAATGGGGATTTCACCTAAGGTGTTAAGATAGCTATCCTGCTTCAGATGAGAAAAGGCTTTAGCCAGAATATGAAAGCTTTTGTAAGAGAAATGCAGACCATCTCTGGCAAAGCATGAGGGCTTGTTATCCAGCTTATCCCAAGCGTACCTATACTGTACACAATAGAATGATACCAGCTTCATAGCCAATTATTAAAGTCAATTATCTTGTCTTTGAGTCTTGGCATCATCCTGGGTGAATACAAAATAGCACTCAAGATCAGTGTTTTTCCTGCCTCAGACTTATACATAGTAAGCTCTATTATATTCCTCTGCATGTCCCTCTGAGTAGACATTCTAAGGTCATTCACCTCCATATCAGTAGTGTAGCTAGGGTGGGACAAATAGGGTAGCCACCCAGGTGCAAAGTGTTAGGTGGTGCAATCACTCTTCAATGTATACCAGCATTTAGAAATTAATGCAGGTATTGCATTTGATGGCACTCAGTGCAAAAATAGCTAACTACACATCTGCTCCATTTGGCCTACTGTCAGGTCATGATCAAATTTATCAGGATAGAGTATCTAAGAGCTCTTTTTATGTCCTTGATCTTGGCTCTAGAAGGACAGCTGTCAACTTATTTTTATCTAGCCTAGTGTGGGCAGTGTCCATATGCCTGCCAATAGAGTCACCTATTACTAAAACATTAATTGATTAAATCCAGTCTGAAGAGGTGTAAGGACTTGGAGTCTGCACCCTAGTGACTCTTGAAGGTTTGTGTATTGGCTATAAGTGAGAAGGATGATGGTCGGTGTGTTGCTGTGTGAACTAATGGCTGAGGTTTCGTAGTATTTAGCTTAGGGGGCTTAAGCAGTGTTCTTTTAAAGTGTGTGTGTGTGTGTGTGTGTGTGTGTGTGTGTTGTGCTTACCAAATGTGTCCTGAGGGGAGAAGGTAGCCATCAAATTAAGTAAATACTTGACCTGTCACATATTGAATCATTGTGAGATAGTAATAAAGAGTTTTTAATAAGCATAAGGTGGTTACTTCACTGCATCAAATACTTATTGCTATTTGGCTGGCTACAGAAGGGGAAAAAGCTGACAGATTGCATAATGGTCAGCTAAGATCAAGAGTATAACAAACAGGACAGTTTAATAACTTAATCTTGGTATAAGATGGGGGGTCATAATTTACTGGTCTAGAAAATGGTCATGATATGGGATATGGCTAAAGGACATAAGAATATGAGTTGTGGCTACTGTAGTATTTGCAAGTGCAAAAAAAGAAATATAAAAGTGACAGAATATGTAGGAGCAATAGGGTAATCAGTAACAAGAAGCAAATGTAAATCAAATAACTTTACCTAGCCTTTATCCAGTAGACTATTGAGGTATAAGACTAGTAAAAGTAATGAGCAGCAGGCCGTCTTACTCAAATGATCTAGGTGCAGTGACTGCAAAAGCTACAGATAATAAAAATGAGTAGTTCCAAGTGCAGTAACTGTAAAGCAAACAGTTTTAATGCAGTATCAATACAGCAGTAAGAGAAGTGATACCATTCTTTCACATAGCTAACTCTGTACTCTCCAGTGTTGCAGCTTTTAATGCTGCACCAGTACAGTAACCAGTAACAAGCATAAACACAACAATAATGGTCAAAAAGAGTAATAAGTAGGAGATAACTATTTTTGTATATACCTAGTATCAGTAACAATCTGTGCTGCAGTATTATCTTAGATATTGCCAGAAGTGAAGAAACAATAAGGCACAATAGTGCAATATTATTTTAACTTAATAACACTACAGTCAGCAAAATCAAAGTGAGCAATATTAAAATACTAATGAAGCACAACAGTGGAATGTTATTTAAACTCAATGCAATAATCAGCAGAACAAAAGTAATTTGTCCAGAAGAAGTGCAGTTAGTTAATAAGCCAAAAACAGGCAATGATTTTAATGTATGTAATAAGGCAGTAGTAAAATCAATCATAGTAGTACCACTGAAATGTGACAAGGAAGACGTTGAAATGTATATCATATACAACAAGGATGAATCTGCTGCCTTACCTGTTGTAGACTAGGCTCTTGTGCTGAACACCTAACTGATCATGCCTCTTATATTTAAAGTCTGTAGGGCACCACCCTAGAAAAGCCAGCCAATGAAAATGCAGCCAAGTCCCCCCACAGAAACTGGCCAATCAAAACCAACCACAGGACTCCTTCCCTGGAGCCCAAGCTTAGGTAGCTGTCATATGGAAGCATCTGCTATCCCCACAGGCTGGAATTGGGCAGACCTTGTCCTAGGAAGTGAATGAAGTCCTAGTAGTGCCCTGAATCAGCAGAAATCCATAAGGGAATGGGTTTTGCACTCTTCTGCTCCTTCTCTGTAGTCTTCTTGTCTTCAGAGTAGCCCAGCATTAAAAAGCACAGAACTGAGTGAGCCTCCCGGTATTTGAAGTCTCCTCCCTCCTATCCTGCACAGACAAAATTCCTTTCTGTACATCAAGCAATTATTCTTTCTTCTTTGTATAGCATCTTTTCTCTATCATCTGTTTCTGACCTTTCTCGATTACACCCAGGCACACTGACAAAGTCAAATTCTGTTCATGGTACCTCATAACCTGGTGATCTTTTAACATTTTTTTGAATATGTTTTTTTTCCATCCCAAAACTTAGCTTTTCTCATGGACATCTCATTACCAATGTTCTAGAGTCACTGCTGAGAATTCTGTCAATAACAGCTACCAAATACCTTTTGGGTTTTGACATTATTTCTTTCACTTGTTTAGGCCGACACTTGTTGTCACCAGGTGGGTTATGGGCAGGCTTTGTAAGGAAAGTAAAATGGGGCTTCAGGACTTACACAACAAAGGACTTATCTATACTTCGCTCCAAAAGCAGTACAAGCTGAAGCATATATGGAATTAGATGACTCATCTACCTGAAAGACTCTCTTCAACAATGATGTGAACTAATCTCAGAATTTTTATCGATCTGAAAAACACTGAACAACAACCATATGTAAAGAAATCCTAGAAATGTTGACATTTTAGTTAAGAACTGATATGTAAAGTATTTGTACTGAGATTGTCTTAAATACAACCCTAATATAAAACAAGTAACATGTTAGCAAAGCAAGACATATGGTCATGCAGTGGCTGAACAAAGAACAAAAAAACTTTAAGTGAATCCAAATATTTTGCAAAGCATATCAAATGTCATCTCCAACATAAACATTCTTCCACCATCACTAAGTGATCACTGCACAATCAACATTACAATTATCAACCATCCTATAAAATTGCCACTAATATTAAATGCCTTCAGAAACCAGTGTAGCAGTAATATTGACAAACTCGGAAACTTTCTCACAGTTCACAAATGGAACCATACACACTCTTTAATGATAGGCAGTCATAAGCCTAAAGAACTTTCTCCTCCTGTTGCAAGACTAATTCTGCCTACTTATCCACAGGCTTTATAAACTAACCAAAACTGAATGGCTATTCACTGAGCTCAAACATCTTCTAACTTTAAGGGATAAAGCATGGCAAAAATAGATACAATACTCCACAACTGATATATATACCTCCTCCTTTATAGCCTTACATAACTTATCGAAGAAATCCATCAGAAAGCAAAAGAGAAATCTCCAAACAAAGAAATAAATTACCCTCTTACATTCCCCCAAATACTTTTTGAAATAAATTAACCTTCTTACAGGAAGAAAATCTTCCCATGATACCTTGTCTATAATCACCATTCAATGTTCTACAACAAAACTTTGCCCAGAAGATTTCCTTAAAAAATCTCCCATCAATAAACTTAACACCTCCTGCATATCATGCATTGCCCACTCCACCACCACCATTCAACAATCTCTTCAACTTCAAATGCATATGTCCCAAAGTAGTGTTATTCTACTTGAAAATATTTCCACTGACATCCCTCTTGGATCTGACAACATAAATCCCTGGCTCATATATCACCGCAGAGATTATCTATGCCTTCCTCTCACTCACATAAATAATCTATGTCTGACATAAAACATTGTGCCATAAATTTGGAAAACTGCTCTAATTAAACCCCTGCCATAGCAAACCAGTTCCCAAATATTCTTCTCAATTCTATCCAATATCCATCCTCCAAGTTCTAGGTAAACTTCTAGAAAAGGTGGTCTACATGCAACTCTCTCTCTCTCTACATGCACACACACATATATATATATATATATATATATATATATATATATATTATATATATATCCCGCAAGACCACCTGCTGTCCTCCAAACAGCATGCATTTTGGCCTAGACAAAGTACTATGACAGCACTTTGGTCCACAGTTGATGACATCCTGCAATACTCCTCCTTACACATGCCCTATTTATAGACCTGACAAAAGCATTTCACCCATTGATCACTATCTTCTCCAAACTGAACTAACTGAAATTGGTATGAGTCCAGATGCTACTCCCTAGTTTAAAAATTTCCTCACTGACAGACACTGAAAGTGTTAAAAAAGTATACAAAGAAAAAAACTGCAGTTAACTATAACCGAACAGAACCAGATGAATCCAAATAAAACAAATACAGAAATAGAAACGTTTTTATTAACACAAACAACAAAGCTTTTGGGAATCAACCTTCATCAGTGTTTGAACATCAGGAAAAATCAATAACATTTAAAATAACCTTAATTTAAAACATGTGGCACAGCCATCCAATAATATTAAACAATCAATCACATATTAAAATACATTTAAAAAACACTTAAGAAGTTCTCACAAAACTTTTATAAGACAATGTTAAAAATTAAATTCTAACATGATTATATTTTTTAATGTTGCATTTATTTCCTTACTAGTAGTGGTTTTATAGTTACTGCATTATTTAATCCAGGGAAAACATCCGCTTGTAGCCTAGTAATCCATTTATACTCTGCTACCTCCAATCTGTTATTAATGTCACTACCTCCAACATTTTTATATACACACTTACACAAGGATCCATTCTTGCCCCCTCAACTTGTCCGTATTCATTAAAAAACTTCCATGTGACCTCCTCCATCTCCCACTTATCCTGCATGCTGATGACATGGTCATTTACCAATCAGGTCACTCTCACACCAACCTTCAATGCCAACTCCAGTCTGACTTTTCATGAGCTCCACCAATGGCTCATAAACTATAAACTACTTCCTAATCCCTGCAAGACTAAAACTATGCTTTTTGGAACACCACAGAAAATTCATGAAGCACTTGACTCTTTAACTTTCTTTGACTTGCACAACAATTCCACAGAAACAACCTCCACCTTCAAATACCTAGGATTATAGCTTGATCACTTGCTAAACTTCTAGTTCCACATAGAGAAAGTGAGAGCCAAAATAAACTCCCTCTTCTTTTGGACCAAAAAGATTTCCATTTTTCTATCCCAAACAGCCAGAGCAGCCTTTGACAAACAAATTCTCCTTTCTCAACTTGAACATGGGCTTTCAATTTTTGCTTCTGCCTCTAAGAAAACATTGCCAGACTCTGGAATATCTCTAACAGGATCTCCCGATTCATTACAAACTCAAGTCTCTATGACCATCACTGTATCACCCTGGAAAAAGCTACATGGCTACTCAAAAAACAAAGGTCTGACCTACTTTTAGGATCCCGTGCTACAAACTACTCCAGCTCCACACAATTATTCTTCTTGCAGCTAGATTTCACAAAAAAAAAATCTCCTCACACAACCTGAGACACTACTCACAAGCCACACTAACTCTCATTATGCGTATAGCTAAACTTATTTATTTATTTATTTATTTTACATTTGTTGACCGGGATAGTCCGACTGGATGCATGTCCATTTTCAGCAGAGGCCCGGGGAGAAAAGCTCCAGGTAAACAGAAACATTAAAAACATGTCACAGTTATAATTTTGACAAAGAGTACATAAGCAAACAATAATAAACATGTTCCACAGGTTAGAGTTAAACCCTGGTGAAAGCCAGTGGTAAATTAAACAGTAGCTGATTAATAGATTTTACATAATCTAGAAGAGAGTTAGCCAGGCTTGATACAATGACATAGCCAGTTTAGTGCCAAATGGTGTTTGAGTCTAGTTTTAAATTGACCTAGGGAGGAGAGTAAAGTAATGTCAGCTGGAAGTGAGTTCCAGGATCTGCCTACAGAGTTTGCAAAGAGAGAGTCACCAGCTGCATTGTTAATTTTGCTTGTCTGAATTAGTAGTCTGTTAGAGGATCTAAGCAGTTGCGGATTGTGATAGGGGATGATAAGATTTTTAAGTGCAGGAGTATTATCCAGATTATAAAGGATTTTATAAGCCATGATCAGTTGGTTACACTGAATTATACTGGGTAGTTCAAGCCACCCAAGCTGGTTAAGATTGATGCAATGATGTGTCCTAAAAGGCAGCCCAGTGGCAAACCTGGTGATGTGTGGTTGTAGCAGGTTGAGAGTTTGTTAAGTACAGTCTTGTTTATATTAGAGAGTATAGGGGATGCATACAGAAGTGTTGAGAGAAGGTAAGAGCGAGCTATGGCAATTTTAGCTGGAGGGGTTAGGAAGGCTTTTATTCGTAAAGTGACCCTATTTTTTTATTGATGGTTTTGATCGATTGGTTTACATGTAGGTCGAATTTTAGATTGTTATCTATAATGACACCTAGTAGTTTTGTAGATGAGTCAGGAGAGATTAATGTGCCATCATTTGTATTTATGGTAAAGGTAAAAGCAGGAGACCTTTGTGTTGGTGAGAATAACAGCATTTTAGTTTTTTGGGGATTTAGTATCAAACGACATTCAGAAAGACAGTTTTCTGTAGTGTTAAAAGTGGACTAGGTGGCAGACCATACGTCTGTTGGAGATGTGGCAGAGTAGATCAGGGTGGAGCCATCAGCATATTGGATACAGCTGACTTTTGGGATGACAGTACACAGGTATAGTGTGTTAGGTGATATCTCTTGTGTTGAAGCAGCAATGTTTGGCTTGGATGAAGTGCCTTTTGAGTTGCATTCTGAATTTGGAATAAGTGATGATTTCCTTAATGTCAATATGGAGAGCTTACCAAGAAGTTGTCAGAAGGCAAGTTACTTGTGAAGGAGTATCACTCTTCCTCTTGCTAACCAGGTTAATGTCTCTTCAGGTGCCCATTTAAGTAGTTCTTATTCAGGGCTAAATCTTTGTGTAAATATTTTAATACTTTTATCCAGAAGTTAGGTACTGCATCTTGGCTTTTCCAATTAGGAGCTTTTCTTAATTTTATTTCAGGTTTTCTGGCTGTTACTTCATCCCATTTCATATCCTCTACATTTGAACTTCTTACTGTTTCTTTTACTTCTAATATCCATTCATCATCTTTGTTATGTTCCACAGGGTCTTCATAGATATCTCCAAAATGTGTCTATTTCTTCTTTTTTAGAGGTGTTTCTATTCCTCTTGCTTTGTTTCCCAATTATCTATATAACTTTTTTGGGTCACCAATGGGTTGCTTATTTTGTACTTTCCTTTATATTTATCTTCATATCAAGTTTTTCTGCTTGTGCTGATATCTTTAATTTATTATTTGCAATAGTGTATAATAGATCCTGGTCTGTTCTAATACTGTGCATTGCTTTTATATTATCTGTCTTTCTAAGTCTTTTTGTTGATCTGCTCCATCTTCTATACTCTTCTAACAGTGACCCTTCTTATTTTAACTTGTCTTAATTGATTTATAGCTTTCTTTATTTAATATTTCCATTATGGCATTTGAGTTCTCCCCTTCTTTTCCCTTATTGCCCTGTATTTTTGTAGTAAGACCTTATCAGTCATAAATTTAGTTCTAATTCTGTTATATCACATGAATTTCTGTTAATAGTCTTCATTACTATGTTCATTTTTTTTATCAGACTTCTAACATTTTGGGTCTTATTGACATTCAGTAATCTATTTCATCGATCTTACTATAGCTATCCATTGCTATTAAATCAAGCAAGTTTTCCATTAGATCATTTTCTTCTAAACTGAGGGTACATTTCTTTATTCTCTGTTTTCTGCTGGCATTCTATAGAAAGTTCCAGAACATCTTCCTGTGACATATTCTTTTCATCTGCATCTTGATTCATCCATAGCTCTGTCATATGGGAACTCACTGGCCTATCACATCACAACAGAGTTGTGACTGTTTTATGTTCCTTCACTCCAACTCCAACTGAACTTTTATACTGGTTTTATACTGAAGGTTTCAGATTATCTTCATGTGACAAGTGATTAGATGCTTTCTGTTTCACCTGTTTCTTCTTAATTTGGGGACTCATTGTTCCACCATGCTTTGACTTTATCGGATTTGTATTTTCTACATTAAATCCTTCACTTCCCAGGTAATCCATAACTTCAGTTTCTATTTTTTTAACTTCTCAGTTATTATTCCTCTTTTCTTCCACCTTTGATTTCCTAAATATTGCACCATATTAAATCTCTTTTTCTTTCCCATATCCATATTTCTTCTTCAGATAACTCTCACTACACCTGTTTCTCCTTACTTTGGGAGCTAATTGTTCCATCATGCTGTGTCATAACCTGTGTTAGACTTTCTACACTAAAGCCTTTACTTCACAGGTATTCCATAATGTCAGTTTCTATTTGTTTAACTTCTACTTTATTAATCTTCTGTTCTATGTTACGTCTTTGTGATCTTATTTTTTTGTATTTTGAAATTTTCCATATCTGGGTACCTTTGCCTGTATTCCTCTTCAAATACATTTGGAGTTGCTTTTTTTATTGATTAGTTTGGCTTTCTCATTTGCATAAATATTGCACCACATCAGATCTCCCTTTCTTTCCCATGTCCCTATTTCTTTTTTATTCCTTTCAAAAATGTCTAGGTTTTGTTTTTTATATTTCCCACTTCCTCAGTCACTTCTTTTTCCAAATACCCCAAGGTTTCTTGGTCTATATAATGTTTTTAATGAATCTGTTGTATTAATAAACATAAATTTGCATTTGAAGCCTTTGACAGTTTTTCTTGTGCAACTATTTTTCCTTCCTCCAATTTCTCTCTTAATCTTTTTGAATATCTTCTATCTGGAAATGTTGGTCTTCTTGCATAATAGTAACAATACATAGTTTCTTTCTTAGCCTCAATAGTACACTTTATTATCTTTATGGTCCTTTTTTTGGCCTGTCAGTTTTGTGGCTTTTGTGTACTAATGCTTTCTTGTACAACAGAGGAGCCATCCTCCCCATGGGCCCTGCCTTGCCCATTGTAGGAATGTTTCATTGTCTTGAGGATTCTATACTGTCATTTTCCAGTCCTGGGACCAGTGCGTATACCAGGACTGGGCAATTTTTTATCCTGGGACTTGTGTACCCAGCTATTTTTTTTTATTTTTAACCTACTTCTTTCCATGATATATGCTAAAAAAACAAATTCCATCTATCAGTGTTGTCCTGCAGAGATTTTGTAAAAACAGGGTCAATCTTGTGAATATACTTATCAAGACTTGAGAATTAATTCAATTCCAGTAATTCTACTCTCTGTTACTTGCTGATTTTATCTTCTCTCCATTCTGGCCCTGAATGCAGATGCAAGGTCTGTTGCAGTTATCTTGAATCACAGCTTCTTGGACATACTTTTTAACAAAATACCAAAGTCTGACACAGCAGGCTTGGCAAAACTGTTTCCATTGCTGAAAATGCTCTTTGCTCTAAATGTCACTAGTTTGGTAATTTATATTAACTAAACATAATGGGGGTCATTTGAAATGAGAAGAATGAATTCACTTACTAAAATATTATCTCCCATTCAGTGAATTCCTTCTTACATGATTCCATGCTCATATAACCTTCCTAGTCATATAATCATTGTATTACCAAAATGCTCTGTTGAAAAGTAATGTGTATAGTAATCCACATGGAGGTATTCTGTAGATGAACCAGATACAACCAGTGTTTCTTTGTCCTTTTTTATCTGTAGTATTTACACGGGTTTAAGGTTTTTGATCACTGGACAAGTTTCAGACGCATAAAGCAAATCCAACAGCACTGCATGCAGTATTTTATTGCTACAATGTCACTGGCTAAGACCTTCGAATTAATAGCAAACCACTGTAGTAATTATCTACAGGTAAGAAATTCTTTATACCAAAGACTGCCCATTTTACTTGCTGGTATTATACAAAAGACCCTCTGTGATCTAATAGTTTTCACCTTGTCGTCTCTTTTCTAACTGCTAGTGTTACATGCTTTTATTCTGTACTTTTATTCATACTTCTGCCAGTAAAGAGCTGCTGAAGTCATCAATGACCATAATGAAGATGTATACACTTGCATACTCTATACTAGCACAAAGCTGCTTGCACATCTATTTTTATTTTTGTATACCCTACATGACAACCATCATGCACACCTCCCTGCACCCGGTGGACCCACTAATTCCTCCTTGCAAAGCTGAAAGCCACACCCATTCACTTTCTGACCAGTTTGAGAGCCCTACAGTCTTTTCATCTCATGATATGGATGAAGACTTTAGTCGTCTGTTTCGGAGCAGGCCATTCCATTTTTATGTGGGCTCCCTCTTCCAAGTACCTCACCCTCACCATAGTGGCTGGTTACTCCTGTATATGCTACTGTTGTGAGAGGTCTCATGTGCACTTGCACACATGGACATGCCTCATGGCTTGTGTGCTGCATGTTGCTAGAATCACCCAGTAGCTGCTTCTTGCAATCTCTGAGTATTCCTGTTGGGGTCAGCAGTGTAGCAGGTTGTATTGCAATCATCCCAGCCCCCCCATGATAGATGAGCCAACTAGGTTGCTTTCTGTTGTCCCCCACCCCAGGCCTCCCATCGTCTGAGCTGTTAACTGAACTTGGAATATTTGTATTGTAATTGAGGCTTTATCCCTCCATTTCACATGGTTGGAGCCACGTGTTTCCTCCTCATCATCATCATTTTTGTTTAGGAAAAATGCTTTTTTTCTGTCTAGCTTGTTCCCTAACCAAATTGAAATATCTGGCATACAATAACTCCTCCTTACTTCCACTCAAATACTGAAGTCTGAAAACATGTCAATCAGGTTATGGGAAAGAGTATGTTCTTATTTTGTTCATTGTTTTCTAGATCACCTTAATATCTTGAATATCAGCCACAATGTCGAGCAATTAATTACCTGATGTTCAGAATTATTACTGTGGGTTCAAGTCTGCAATTTCTGTAAGCTTGCATCACTGCATGGACATGCAATTGTTTGCCAAGTTATTTCTAAGTTAGGTTTACCACCAGTCCTACTTTGTGAGGGGCAGTCCCTTTTTGGGCAGTTGTGTCCTGACAAAAAATTGTAAAAATGGCAAATGTCCTAAGATTTTAGGACAAAATTATTTCCTATATTTTATGTAATAGTTGCATAAAACAGTTATTCTGTATCTAAAATACCTAAATGTTATAAGAAACAGAATAAGCAAATAAAATGCTACAAGAATAAGCTTTTATTTAGGCAAAAAAGTTAAGTTCTATCCTTTGTACTGACTGTGGGTATGTGTCGGCCTGTAAAATCTGATGTTTGTACCAAAAATGTCCCACTTTGGCCATTTGAAAAGGTGGCAACCCTATTCTAAGTGCAAAGAAACTGTAATGCAGCTTTTCTGGATCTGGACAAGATCCAAGTGGTTGTTTAGTCAGTTATAATTATGCCTAATGGCAGCATGCATTTATTTAACTTGGGAATGCCAAACATATGACAAGGAAATTCTCAAATTGCAGGGAGTATAAGAGAGGAGTGTTTTTAAACTCAAGTAATTTGCTTTCTTAATGAAAAAAAGTTAATTTAATTGGTTCTGGGTGTTGTCCAAACTAATTAAGCCATGCTGTTATACTTTGCTAGACAATACTGTGTAATTTTACAGCATCAGTCATTTAGTACATTAATTCCCCAAACTCAACAGATGGAATCATGTTAAATTAATAATTTTTGTAGAGGCTGTTTCTGAAGTCTAACAATAAAAGCCATCAAGATTTTAATGAGAGTTTAGACACACTTAAAATTATAATAAACGTGTTCATTGACTGATAAATAAGTCCTTCCATGTTTTGCATTTGTGATGGAGTTAGAACCAACCTCCTTTATTACAAAATACAAAACAAAAACTTATGTGTTATATTAGCAGTCAAGATAAATGTGCAGGCAACAATGCAAGTATGGCTCACGTGTAAGCACATTTTTAAGAGCTGTTTGTACCTGAAGGAGACAAATAGCTTAAACAGATCGTGGCTCCCACACACTACTGTCTCTGAAGCTGGTCATGCAATCCCTACAGCTATTGCTCTGTACTAATACACAGACAGACAGTGTCTAGGATATTAAATTTTAACATGAATGGGTGGACACATTGCTAACTGAAAGCAATCTTGGCAACTTTATTGAATGGAATGCATTTGCTTTAATAGTGAAGTTCTTTCTTGTGACATCTGACATGTGACCTCTGCTTCTTTTTAATTCTTTTTGCAAGCTCACTTACCCAAAGAGCTAAAATACTGCAATTCTTGAAGAGGAAGTACATATAATCCTTTAAACTGCTGCTATACTCTGATTGTTATATTCAGTGCTAAATATATTTCCACCTCTGATTTCTATGTACAAACGGATACAGATTTTTTCCTGAATTTTATTTTGTTGATAAAGTGTTTATTGTAACTTTTTAAAATATATCAAGCATTACTATATTCAGATAAGGGACTCTAGTGGAATCCAGAAGGTTGTCCGGAATTTCTTTAAGAGCAGCTGTGATATCTTAGCATTACAGTTTGGTGCTTCTTTCCCATAGCCTTGGAAATCTTTCACAGCTTACCAAACAGGATTAAGGCTATGAGCTGCTAATGGGCTTAATCCCTGACCTGATTAACAAATAAATAAAAGGGGGTCACTTGTTTTACTAGAGCGCACATGTACATGTGTACAGATGAGTCTGCTTGTGTAAAATATGTTTGGACAACTGGAAAGCACTGCATTCTAGAAGGCAACATAGCTGCACTGAGCCTTTGAAATGTTAAGATACTAAAATCTCATGCATCTTTAAAGTATAACAAAATACATATTTTGTTTTACTAAAAAAAGAATCTTTTCAGGCTGCAGCAGGGTACTAGTGGAAATAAATGGGGTCACCTAGGAAAATATGTGTTGTCTCCTACCATAGCATCTGTGCATGGATAGAGACATATAAAACAGCTGTCTGAAAACAGAACTGAGTAGAGTTTATGGCTATAACAACCCCATCTGACAATACAATTTTGTAACACAATTTTCTGTTTTTTTTTTTTTTGCCAGATAACAGAAAATGGGAGAAAGCTTGTGGCTATGAAGAATGTTGACTAGATTGCCAAAACTTGAATCAATAAAATGGTTGAAAGAGTGTCTGTTAAGGAAATGTTGTAATCAGAGAACAGTCTTACAAGTGGTATATGATAGGTATGAGTATTAGAATCAGTATTACCTGAGAGGTTTGTAGCTGACATGCTAATAGGAATAACAGGAATCCATGCTGGCAGAACCACAAAAAACAAAAAACTGATAGAAACTCACAAAAATGAAAGTAAGTGGATATACAGTACACACAGAAATAAGTTTGTACCAATCCCCCAACATAATGGCTCTTAGTATTATGGGAGTGGAATTCCACTATCACCCACCTCCTCAGTTAATACATAATATGTATACTAAGAATTCTCAGCATAGAAAAATAGTACAGCAAAAAATGGTTGCATCTGTAGACAAATATTAAATAAAACATTTCACACAACCCTAAAAACAAAGAAAAGAGTTTGTTTTCAATGAACAATTTTTAAATACTTCGTTAGACTCTGAACTCCTCTTGGGCTCTTCTACACATGATCAAGGTAAAAATGCTTGTGTGTCAGCAGTACACAGACAAAAAGACGATCAGCATAAAGCCAAATGCTATTTCCTACAGGAAGTCATTCTTGTGCAGTTTCTAAGTGCTGGTAAAAATTCACTTGTTTAAAAAGATTTCACTGTTCTTCAAGTTGGTGCAACTGTAGAGTTAGTATATATAAGTCCTGGGGTGTGGATGGAACCTTGCACCCTGCAAAAAAACACTTAAAATGGATTTTTCTCCCTTCTGAATTTAGAGCATTTTTTTTGTGCTTTTAGCTTGTTGGCTTCCAGGAAGTAGACATTTCATAACAGGACCTTTTTCTGACCTGGAAGGATGAAAGACTACTCTGAGAACATCATGGAGAAATGAAGGATAACACTGCTGTCACAATTAGGAAATGAGAGGTTTAAAAGAGCATGAGATAGCATTTTGACATTTTTGTTTTACTTATAGAGACTGAGCTCATATATGATGCTGAATATAAACTTCAAGCCGTATATAACGCTAAAGACTCCTTTTAGACCTGTGTTTGGTGATGACAGGTGACAGAATGGAGGTTAAAAGATGAAATTGGTACTTTATGTGGAAAATAGGAAGATTTGTGATTTTACTGCATTATATGTGATAAGAAAAGCAATGGTCTGCTGTATCACAAAATGATTTAACCTTGGGGAATGTGCACATCAACATGATTGCACAGTTATATTTCATTGCAGATACAATACAAAGGGATATCTGAAATATATATAAGTGAAATATGTTACTTATGTTGTGAATTGGTGCTGTTGTCTCTTCCCTGTCAACTTTCTGGGAGAAGCAAGGAGAAGTAAGGATAACATCATTCCTTTGATAGCTCAGCTCATAGAGCAGGGGACTATTTTAATTTTGCAGAAATACATCAGCTGTAGATTAATGAGAAAAGAGCAGAAAGTTGTGGGAGGATTAGAGAATACAATGTTCTACAGGAGTAGATACTAGAGTTTGTGGGTGGGGCATACCAGGGAGTCAGAGGACGTACTCAAGAGGGATGGTGATGTTAGAGAAGTGACAGGTAATGGAGTAAATAGGCAGTAGGAAGAACAGGAGTAGGGTACAGTAAAGGAAGCAGGGAACTCTGTGAGGAAATTATGCAATTACAAAACCATTTTAAAGAGAAAGGGGACATGGGCATTACAAGGGAGGGTGAAGACTACTCAAATTAACCAGTATACACGTATCACTCCAGATAAGCTTTACTATGATTTTCTGTATGATTTTACATAAATACTGGTTAGATCTAAAATTGTTTGGGTCTGATGTGACCCTGCCTTTGTGAACTGGCACCATTATAACCTGTCACCACAGTTCAAGGGTATGCCACCTTGTTAACATGTTGTTTAATATGATTGCTAGAGAATGAGTTAAGTTGTCTTGATTCTGAACTGGATGCCAGCAAACCTACAGACATGGTGTCTGATCCTATGGAACTTGAGTTTTTAATTTTATTTGAGTAACCAGTTGTCATATTTATATTTGATTAGAGGAGAACTGGAATGGCAATTTTGTCTAAAGATAACATACCCAGTTGAAAGTCAGTTTCATTGAAACACAGTTTAATGTAATTCAAAATAATGTAAACATAATACAATCAAAAACAGAATGGGAAAATTTTTCAAAAAATATATGTATTTTTAGAAGGGGCTGGCAAGGCTCTGTGTGGAGTCTGCATGTCCTCCGTGCGGTCGCATGGGTTTCCTCTGGGTACTCCGGTTTCCTCCCACATTCCAAAGACATGCAGTAGGTGAATTGGGCACCCTAAGTTGGGTATAGGTATGAGTGTGTGTGTGAGTGAGTGGTATGGATGAACTACTCTGGTAGGGCTAGCCACCAGGTGGTATAAGCCTTGGCTTGACATGATTGTCACTGTTGAAAGTGGCAACCCAACCCCATGTGCAAAATGGGAAAAAGGGGTTGAGGATGGATGGATGGATGGATGGATGGATGGATGGATGGATGGAGTCAAAACCACTGCAACCTACATTCTCCTTAGTTAAATATGCTAACTTGATGGTCACACAGCTGTGCAGAAACTGAAATACCATACCCAGAGAATCTCTGTCAGCACACATACATAAAACACATTAGCAGTGATTATGTACAGGCTACAACAGACACTTGTTAAAGCTTATTTATACATGTCTGCATATCTCTGCTTCAGAATTAAAGAACGTTATGTGGCTATGCTACATTTAGTGACACTGAATTTTAACCAGATTGTCACTCAGCTGAAATGACTTTCAATGCTTTTTAGTAGTTTAGTTGTTGTTAGATAAATTTGTCATTCAATCAAATAACTAGCACCCTTACAGTTGTATAGGGATGTCTTCCCTTGTCTGAATAGCACTTGATAATGTGTCTCTGCTTGTTTTGAAGTCTCTTCATTTTTTTAATAAAGGTACGTTCACTATGTCCTGCAGTTGGATGAACACTACATTGCTTGCTGATAGCATATTTCATTTACAGTTTTCTACTTGCCGTTTCTGGTGTAAATAAATAATACATAATTATCTCAGGTTGAGTTCACTGACATATCCAGGAGATTTGATAAGAATGTAAGCAACTTTGTTCAATCCAGATGTGGCTTTTTATGAGGAGGAGGATTTTGAAAGGTAAGTAGTGTCTCTTTTTTCTGTTTTAAATATTTTTGAATTTTGATTTCATCGCAAAATGTTGAATTTTACTGCATATTTGTGTCTTATTACTATGTACTATCTTCGTGCAATAGGCCATGTGCCACCAGGTAATAACCTTTAGGATAATCTTGTACAGACACATTCATTTTTTTTGCTTGCATCTTCCATTGCAGTTTTGGGATTTTTGATGAGTGCCTGAAGTAGCTGACAGTTTTGTGTGGGGGATTAGGGTCTGGCATAATGATTAAGGTGTTTAACTCACAGTATAAAGATACAAGATTTGATTCTCACCTTTGAAAGGGAAATTGACTAGGCTTAAAATTGCCCACTAGGGAAGCTAGCCAATTATTTACCTATGAAGTTATGAACTTAATCCATTCACAAGAATGTTGCCTCTTTTCAACATTATTAAACACGTTCAAATCCTTTCTGCTAAGACAGAAATGAACCACTCATCAAAGCTGTCTTTAAGTCAATTATAAAAATGTTAATTTAGAGGTATTTTATAATGGAAAAACACCTGGTGCTGACTGCATATTAAAATATAGATTATTCTCTACTGCTGCTAGTTAGGTAAACTTTCCTTCAAGGTAACACTATCAAGGATAATGAAGATGAAGTAGTATGAGATGGAATGATGACCCAGTGGTTCGTGATGACCACGTATAGTCTGGCCAGTAATGCAATTTGATTCTGGTCAGAGTTAATACATTGGTTCCACCTGTGAAGATGACAGCCCAGCTAGCTAGAATTTTGTAAATAATTCTATGTCATTGTAAATATTAATATGATCCATAGGCTTGTCTTACAAATGTAAGTAAACTGCATGTTATGTGCTGAGCTTCAGAAATGTAACCACAGTGCACCCTGGTGGAGAAGATCAGAAATGTATATGGACTATATATCTATGCAAATGTATGTTTTCAAGGTAGAAGTTGTAACATACAGAGTTAACTGGCAAAACTCTAAAAAAATAAGTTGACAAGTAAAGAGTTTTATAACTGTGTTTTCCACAGCAAATACAATGTCTGCAGCTAGAAATTCCCTCTATTGTCTGGAAACATAAATAATTACAGGTTTCAAGGGTGAAAATATTTAACTGGTTTTACGACTTCCAGTTCCAGGCAACTTCTTAGGGATAAGTATTTTTGACACAGCGGTGTTAATTTTAAAGTTTCTGTTAGCCTGGGAACTAAAGGCAGAAGTGACAAGAATGATGTAATCTGAGATAACCCAGCAGAAATGTTTGATAGTAAGTTAAGAACAATCTGAGAGAGTGAGTCCATGTATGTATTTGTCTCTGGACCTGTAAACATCCATTCAGCACTTGCATTTGCCTGGCTCTGTAAGTAAGAATTAGATCATAGCATCTCTCTTAGAGATAGATAGGAACTTAGTAAGATTAGTTTAAATGTTTCCTGTATTTATGTGAGACTGTCCTGCAATGTTGTTTTAAAATATTTCCTGTGATTCTGAACTCTGTTGCCACTGTGTTGAGGTATTGAGTATTGTCTTATTCTTTTATTAATTGTTATTAAATATATTTAACCTCTTAATTGTGGCTGGTTTGTTTAAAGATATTTAAGCTGTAAGAGTACTTGCATATGCATTTGCTGACACTGTATAGGTCACTCTTAAATAACCTTAAAAGTCTTGGACCCCCTTACCATTTGGATAATAGTAACATTATACAGTAGAAATGGTCACCCTTTGGGAAGGGCCTTATAGTAGCTGATAAGGGTGGTTGGTGGCAGTGATTACTACCTTATAGTCTGGGCAGAAGGGGGCATAGCTAGTAAACCTGTGCCAGCATTCCTCAGGACTGTCTGTGTGTTTCTCAAAGTGTGTGTGTCAGCTACTTGGACAGGGACACAAAGCACTGGCTGGACAGAGGGGTGCTGGAGGTTTTGGTTTGACCACTTGGCTGAGATCTTAATCCTATAGCTGTGCCAGTGGGGAGACTTATTGGGGATCTGGAGAGAGAGGGTGAAACCAGACTGACTGTAATCTCTTTGTGCTCTTAAGGAAAATTGTAGTTTGCTGTGTGTGTACTTGTCATACTCCCAATCTGCAGGTCTCTCACTAGTGTTAGTGGTGAGGATTGAGGCTTCTTGATTACTGGGCCAGTGCAGGGACATCACCCCACCCTTGATATATATCTTATATAAAATGAATATTTTCTCTCTCTCTCTCTCTCTCTCTATATATATATATAATATACATACACACACACACACACACACACACACACACACACACACACACACACACACACACACACATATATATATATATATATATATATACACACACACACACACACACACACACACACACACACACACACACACACACACACACATACACACACAACTACAGAAATTTTGCAAAATCCTGAAATTGTTCTGCAGTCTAAAAAACATGCTGTAAGGTTTATTTCCATCTATTATATAATGTGATAATGTCTTAAGTTTTTAAATAAACTTACTATTTTATTTCAGTTTTCATTGGCAACTTCCTTTGTGTGACCCTCTATACAAAGTGAATATATTCCTATGCATGTTTATACTTTTCAGTATTTTTATATTGCTTTCCTTTTGTTAAATAAGTCACATCCTTACTGATCTTTGTTTAAAAGCAGATAACATATATACAATTATTTTAGAATGCAGTCCTTATAAACAGCAGAAATCAACCTCAGTATAACTACTTCTCACTTCCTTCCTATAACATGGACTTGAAATATACGTATACCTGGATACAGTGACACTATTCAGCTTCACAAATTAAATCTATCTGTTCAATGCAATCATCATACAAATTCAATTTTCTACAGACGAAGAAATAGCAATCTACCAAACAATGTCTGTATTATTTCATTTCCAGTCATGTATTTAATACACCATTAAGTGAGTTATATACATCTTAAGGAAATTCTAAAATGTCATGATTACCCCAACTACTATTAATTACATTTCCATTTTCTATTTATGTTAATAATATGACTGCCACTGTACTCACTCTGCATTCAACTCCCATAACCATCTTCCCTGCTTATTCTTCTTGATTTAAATTTAAATCAAACTTTAATTTACATCTTGTAAAATTGATACTCCCTTGTCTCCATCCTCAAAGCCATGTGTCATCCAGTATTCGACCAGTGCCTGAGCTGATGCTCTAAAACCTTACAATCACTGCCACTCCCTAAGAGATACCACATGCTTCCAGTATCCCACTATCACTCTAGCATTACTCTCCTATTGTGCAACTTGGATTTTAAAGATGTGGATATCAGTCAGTTAAAAAAATATCTTAAGAGAAAGGGAATCAGTATAGTAACCAAACAGCAGACAATAAGCTATACTATGCAAATTTAAAATGTATCTCTTATTACTTACTTACGTATCCTGTCATAACTCAATTGGTTGTAAGCACAAACATATTTTACTTTCCAATAATATTTATAATAAACAACTGTAATTTCTAAGCATCTAATAGTTATTTTCGCATGACCCTTCAAGTACTCATTTAAGTAGCATACCTTATGTAAGGTGTTTCTTTCAATTTAGCATCAAAATGTGAAATGTAATTTTGTCATATTTACATTTTAATGTTTTCAATAAAAGTTGCTTGCTACTCCACATTCACCATTTCCTGATGTACAGCCATTAAACTGTCACTCTTAATTATTTACAGTGCAACATTAAATTGTAAACATTACCTAGTAGTCCAATGCCTTTTTAATTACAAATTCCAATTTGATAGAATGGACTTCTATTTCAAAAGTAGCATAAAATGTTATCCAAAAAATGCATGTAGTTGCAACACTGTATACCTGCAATTCCAAAAAATTGAAATATAGGCATAATTTTGCTACATAAAATTAAAGGAACAGCATCTGGTCTTAGCGAGAAACCAACTTCGACAAAAGAATTAGCCTCATCACAATAAAGCTGTAACTGCAAATATGATCATGTTCAGAGTTTGCTAATTTTGTCTTCAATAGAAGCCAGTTTTTTCTCTACATTAACCTTTTCCCGGCATAAGCCCAGTTAATATGGCTTGCTCTCATACCTGTCAACTTCTTGGTGCAAGAAATCTGGACAAAGCCTGAAAAAATGGGGGGACAAAGGTCCAAAAATAGGGACAAATTTTAAATATTGCTCTTATAAACTTAGACACATGGCTTTGATAATGGAGACAATGGGGTTTGTTTAAACATACATTTTCTGATGGATTTGAAGTCTAAAAGCCAAATGTATGTCATTATTTAGTGACATCAGTCCTCAGATCAGCATCAGCCCAGTGATTTGCCAGAAAACCAAAACTTTTATGAGGAACAGACCAAAAATATGAGGCAAAAATCTGGACATTCTGCAAAAATCTGGACAGTTGAGGGATATGCTTACCCTAACTTTTAAATTATTTGCTGTGTGTCTTTAAACTCTACATTTTAATTTAAGATTTCTATGCCTTCTTGATGATACATATATGCAGTAATATGCTGTTCTATAACCTCAAAAATAGCATAGTGCTTTGTATGAGAAATTGAACTTAGGTTCATAGGTTCACTCATCAAGATTCCTCTTGAAGAGAGTCAATGAGGAAAGAGGCACGATGACCTCCCTGATCTTAGATGTGAATCCCTTCAAGATGATGTGCTATATAAAATGTTTTTTTCTAACCACACTTTGGGTGGTGTCAAATGAGAGATTATTGCAATCTTGGGTCCCCCCAACTCCCTAACTTTTTCTGTAACTTACTGGATTACCGAACAAGAGAGGTCCCAAGACTGAGCCTTGTGGGACGCCACTTGTAACTGGTTTGCTGTGTGGACCACCTTCCCCTTGTCAATGGCCTTGGTGACTGTTTCAAAGAAGAAAGTGACCAGGTTTAAGAGGATTTGCCCTTAACAAACAAAGCCGAACTGGATTTCCATAGCTTTGCAGACCAAGCTAGTGAGACTTATGGGGGGGCGTTTTCAGGATCCGTTGAGGCACCACCAGACCAAGCTAGTGGAGACTTATGGGGCGATAGTTTCCAGGATCCTGGCACCCACTTAGTAGTTTTAGGTTTGGGTTTAGCTCTTCTTGGAGTTCTGATGCTGTGTTTCTTGCTTTGGAGAGGGCAGCTCTACCTGAGCATCTGAGATGTCATTTGTCATTTTGGACTAATTCTGAGCATATCTGAATTTCAGAGATGCCTTCCTTTTGGGATTATGGTTGGGGTCCACCAGACAGACGCCTGCCCTTGGAGGATTTTCTGCGGTCTGGGCATTATATTATCCAGAGGCCCGGGGCTTTGGAAGGATTCCAGTTTTGTTTTGGGGTGAATTTGCTTTTTAGTTTTTGTCCAGTATGTTTTCCCTCTTGGGGGAGGTAACAAGTTGATGGTTGGGTAGTTGAAGTCACCCAATATAATGGTGTTTGGGAGAGGGTTTGGGAGGGTGGTCTGTAGCAGGGCTATAACTGGGAGGCAGTTTTACCCACTGTTAGTTGCACATGGATAGTCTCTGATGCTTCGGTGTTGTGCCACCAACCTGGAGGGTGTGGGTACAAGTTTTGGGGCCTAAAGTGTCTTCATACTGTGGCATCATTCTTGTGAGGTAAGAGTCATATTTGTACTTGCCTTGAGAGTGACTGTGAGTGCTTGTGTTGTGTGATCCTAGCACCGAGCAGGGCAGCTCTTTAGAGGTCTCTGCTGCTTTAGGCAGATTTTATTTAGAGCCTCCAAGTATTGTGTGTTTATGTGTGAGGGTGTAGTGCTTTAATTTTTTGCTAGGCTTTAGCATAGGAATATATAAAGAAGAACTTATCTTAGAACTATGTATACTTGCAATTCAAAGCATTTCTGTTACGGCATAATTTACCCTTGCAGCTAAACTATGTCAGTGTGTATCATTAAGCAACAACTTAATAGTCCCATATTTTCTTAATGACACATATTGTAATAAGTAAAATGTAGTTCTATAGTTGCAAAACTGGTATAACACTTTATATGAAAACAATGAAATTATTTACAACTGTATCTTGTAATTCAAAGCAACTGGAATATAGACATAAGCCAATTTACATATTCTATTGCATAGACTGCAAGATGAGAATAAGTGGTCTTGCATACTTTGCAAGATCGCACTAATTCATAAACTCCTCCGCACTGCTGAGAAGCACCATTGCATACTTTAGGCAGCGAGCTTTGGAACTCCGCATGTTAAAGTGGAAGTCTGTGAGAAGGCATTTATGCAAATTATTATCCTAGTATGCTGCCCGCTTAGAGGACTTCAAAGTATGGGACACTGACATGCTCAAACTATGCAAGAGCCAGGCCGGAGAGGGATCCAAAGGTGCAAGTGTGCACAGCTTTCTTGAAAGACTCACTTAAGTCTTTTAGTGGTGGGAATTTGTGCAGAGTGAGGTCGAATTTTTTCACCCTGCACAGACACCTGATGTAAAAGTTATGCCGTGTGTAAATGAAAGTGTAGGAATGTACACATGTGCATGTCTGCATGTCACTGTGAGTGTGTGAGAGCACAGGGACAGTGTGTGTGTGTGTGGGTTCATCACTGTTTATGTATGGATGGTCATTGTGCATGTAAGTGTGTGTGTGTGTGTGTGTGTGTGTGTGTGTGTGTGTGTGTGTGTGTGTGTGTGTGTGTGTGTGTAAGTGCATGTGTTGTGATATGCCTGGTTCCTTGGACTGTTGGACTGTAGGGTCAATGCCTGTTGGTATCCTCTTAGTACTTGCACTACATATCAGCACTGGTGGCATGTGCACTACTCCACAGTGGCTCCAACTGCACAATGGAACAATTCATAGCCATGAAAATTCCCCAGTACTGAAATGTTGTCTTCTGAGAATGTGTAAAAAGTTATCCAGAAATGCCACATAGGCAAAAACAATAAAATGACTCCGCAATCCAGATTCTCCATTGTGTAGTACCATAGACATCCTGTGAATGAGGTTAATGGGATATATGCAACTCATCCCTTAAGGACATAACAAATGTTTCAGGTAATGGTTTTGCAATACCCACTGACTTTTTTTACTTTTTTAAGTCTTTAATGTCCTGGGATCAACAATACAGCATAAGTGAATAGTATGGCCATTCTCTGGAAACACTCACCTTATAAAGAAGACTGCTATCCACAGTATTAGGTTAACGATAAAATATTACAAGCAAGAACAAATAATTGAAAAGGTCACACAGAAAGCCACAAAAGCAAAAACAATGCAAAGGGTCAGGCAAGCCAGAGTTTACATTGTAAAACCTTAAATCTCTTTTGAAGAAGGTGCATTCTTAAAAAAATGGCTTTAATCATACTGAGGTTGCAAAAATCTCCAGAAGCACCTAACACTATTATATCCTAACTTAACTACATAAACTATTATATCGTAACTTAACTACATAATTAATTACAATTTATACCTACAAATTCTATTTACAACACTAAATGTAACACAAAAATGTGGTTCCTTTTTTATCTGCAAATTTACCATAGTGTGTACAGTCCTTTCAGCATTACACATATAAATTCCGAGTAACACATACTTCTTTGCTTAACATAACAAGCTTGAATCTTCATTCATTTGTTACTCTACGAAACAGATAAGATTAAAAAACTTTAATTTAATTCAGAGTGCTTCATCCTCCTAAACTAACAAATTTCAGACAGAGTTTGTTTTTGCTCATACTGTTTCAAACTTTTCTCCTGCATATCCAGTAATCTTTTAAAGTTCTTCAAGTAAAAAAAAAATAAAAATACATACATATTTGGCTATTCTAGTAGTCAGCTACAATGGTAACTCTTTCATCTTGGATATCAACTGTTCTGCAGTGGCAAACAATACAATGCCCTTTGATATAAACATTTTCAATGCAGATGGAAAAGTCAATCTACATTTAACATCCGTTGCTTTCATTCTTTAATTGTCTTTATGATCTACATTCATCTTTTTGTTGTTATTGCTCTATTTACTTTTTATGCCAATAAACCAAAAACAACTCTATCTGCCAACACAAAAACTTAAGAGCAATTCTCTGCAACTCTGTATACAAAAAAAAAAAAAGAAAAGGTTATATGCAGTTTCACCTCTTTATTAAATGTCATTCTTAATATTCTTTGGATTTTCATACCTTGTAAGCCTAGGAAATGGAGGTGACTGGCATGCGTTCCAGTTTTCCAGAATTAATATTTTATGCTGCCATCATAGCTAATATTATTTTATTCCCCACTTCATTCAAAAAAGGCATTATGTTTCAAGTTACCACAAGCCTTCACATTTTTAAGGAATTCAACATTTGAACCATCATCTCTGAATCTGCCTGCATAGCCAACCACCATTGCTGATTTGTCCACAAAATCCCCACAAATGGTTTCAAATTCTGCATTCATAAAATGTATTCTGAATTGTGACATATGAATACCATACATAAATTTTAGTTGAATTGACCTATTATGCAGTGATATGTGCTTAATTCTCACTTTAACGTTATTTTTCCATCGCACATCACTGATTTCTGCTGTTGTGTACTCCTCATAGTTTCTTAAGGCCTTCTTGGGTAATTATTTCAGGAACCCATTATAAATATGCATAATTCCTCTCTTCTTAAACTTAAACTGCATAATTTCTTTTACTTTATCATATATTTTATATATTTTAAACAATTTATACATCTCATGTATCAGAATAGTTACCACTTGCTCACCTTCAGGAGTCATGGAGAGTGCAAGGAATTTACTATTATGGAGTACATCTTCCCAGCTTTTGTTTATAAGTTCTAAGCAATTCAACCAAGTAAAAGAAGATAAACTATTGTTTTGCTTTTGAACCATGGTATCCAGTAAACCAAATAAAGTTTCATTATTTTCTTGATGCAGAGATCTAGATAGCTCACGTTAAAAAGAGCTTATTATACAAAGATCACAGGCAATTATTTTTTAACATGTTTATTGAATTATCACTTACCAACATTACTAGAAGTAGTGAATACAGTAACAGGGATAACATGACTGGAATTGGGATCTTTAGAAAAAGGAGGGAGCAAACTACATAGGAAAAAATGGGGATTGTGGGAACAATATATGCAGAGCAGGAACAAGGTTTAAGAGGCAGGATTTGAATGAGGCATATCATGCTTAACTGACAATGACTGGATAGATTATAAGTGATGTATAATGTTTGCAACTACAGTTGTTTCAATGGTGTCTGTGATGTATACTGTTTGCAGCTAAAGTGGTGTCATGTTTGTTTTTCATTTGTATAAATGTAAGATTGCCTATGTCATGTGTGAAAATTTAATAAAGATGTTTATTGGAAAAAAAGACATAGGCAAACATATTTATAAAAAAGAAAAAACATGTTAAACTGTTTACAGTTACAAAAATTATATATCACATATATTCTTTTAAACCTTTTAAACAATTGTCATCAATCCAACATTACATAACTTGATCATTTCCTGCCTCCCCTTAAACCTCATTCATCTTCAGAAACATTATTCTCCATGTATTGTTCCCACATTTTTCATTTTTCTATGTAATTTGCTACTACCCTTTCCTAAGGATCCCACTTACAGTTTGTTTATCACTTTTACAATATTTACAACTTCAAATATAGTTGGTTTAGACTTTAATTTCCATTTTTTTAGAAATTGTTTTTGGCAGCCACTAGAATTAATCATTGACAAGATCATATTATATCTAGGCAATTCAGATCCTGTATCCCAGGTCAAAAAGGGTTTTATTAGTTACACCCATTTGCTCACTCAATAGTTCTGACAGAGTACTCTATAGGACATTTTTGAAGTCTGCCAGTTCAGTACACTCCAAAAACATATGCTCCCAGTTATCCTTTCATCCCCATCTCACCTCCAACATTTGCCATCCACAAAAATATTTGGAGTCTTGGTGTATAAAAATACCTATGCAAACATTTCCAAGCAAAAATACAAAATCTTCTAGACTCTGTTGCATATATGGGATCCATACATATCCCCCTATTGTTTCCTTGTGAACTGCTTATATAATCTCTTTTCACAATCCTTTCTAACCTCTTATAATTGATTCTTAAAGTTATCGTGCAATATTTTATATGCCCTACTAATTATCCATTTTTTAACAGCAGCTTCTGTTCTAGATTCAGCTAAAAACTTTACCAGAGCAAGCATTTCACTTAGCATTCCCCAATCCCTTTCTCTTTGCCTATATTGTGATATCAATCACATATAGGGAAGGCAGTCTACAGTCCAAATGTCTTATTGGCCTCTTCTCACTCTATTACCTTTCTCTCTTTAATTATCTGCTCCCAATACTTTGATTCTTTTGTCAGTTTTCTCCAGTAAATTCAATTAAGGATCTGCATCCAAAATCCCTTTCTCTTCTTATTTATTGAATTTACCCCCACTTCATTATCATCCTTTTCCACTTTGATTCATAGCTTTCTGCTTGTGTTATGTATATGAGCCTTAAATGAGTAGCTCTAAAGTATCCTTTCTAATCTGGTAATCATAAACCACCTTGTTGTATTGGAAGGGTCCACTTACCCCACTTGACCCTTGCCCTCTTCCCTTTCCAGATAAAATCCTTCAATTCTTTATTAATTACTGTCCACAACTTCTCTTCTGGTTGATAAAAATATGCCCAATCTGTGTATAAAGATAAAGGGACCAAAACATTTTCACTGCTTGCATCTTGCTATAAATATTAATAAATAAGAGCTTCCAGTGTCTCAGTTTTTGTACTATTTTTGTTTAGTCTCTACCCACATATCCTTAGCTGCTATAACAGAATCGTTTTACTCCATACTCAGAAATACTTCCTTTTTTCATGTTCCCATAAATATAGGTATAGTTGAACCAATTCATGTGTGGGTACACAGTTTACAGCTATAGCCTTTGTTTTGTCTTCATTAATTTTATATCTCAAAAGGACTTGAAGCTGTTTCAGAATGTTCCACAACACTGAGATGTCCTTTTCTGGCTTTATCAGATAAAAAAATATAATCTGCAAATAAAGCCAACTTTTCTTGATCACCATGCCAATTATATCCTTCAGTTTCTGAGTCCCTTATTTTATTTGCCAATGGCTCTAATATAACAGAAATTACAAAGAGGAAAGAAGACACTCCTACTTAGTTGCTTTGTTCAGACACAAATGTTTCCATTGTCTACTCATAAAACCACAGCTTAATCTGAAGAATGCTTTCTCTGCATCAAGACCCACCAACAACAGAGGTATTTTCTTACACTTGGATTCCCTCTAGAACATCATTTCTGTATTAATGTTGTCAACTTTTTGCTTCCCTACCACAAAACCACATTGATCTATATCTGTCAGTTTTGGCAATGCATTCACCATTTGTTTAGCTATTATAGACATAAATATTTTATAACAATGATTAAAACTTGTAATGGGCCCATATGATGCTGGGTCTCTTGGGTCTTTACTGTCCTTAGGTATTATAACCTACACTGCTTTCTTCCAGGAGGTTGGATCTTCATCACTTTCTTCCTTCCAAGCTTCCAGAGTTCCAGAGGAATATAATCTATTCCTAGAGACTTTCCTGCAGATTAATTATACACCATAATTTCTATCTCATCTCCTCCTATCTTATCTGTTAACTGTTGGGCCTCATGTACCTCTAACCTTTTGCATATCTAAGTCTTCCATAAATATTTCCATTTCTGCTTTTTCTTGAGTCCTAAATTCCTCTGCTTTATACAAATTTTCATAAATTTTCCAAAATATCTTTAATACCTCTTCAGGATCTCTAGTTATTTTTCTTGTTATAGGATGCCTAAGTTTATCTACAAGCCTTTCTACTTTCTGTTGCATAAGTCATTGAGCTAAATGTTTTTGTGTTCTGGAGTTATTTTCAAAAACAGTTCCTTACCAGCAGTCAATCTAAACTCATGCAGATTATCCAGATGCTCCCTTATTTTCTCTTTAGCAATCTGCATTTGCACTTCTTCTTGTTCTGTGAGATTCCCCTTATTCATCAGTACTTTAACCTTTGTCAGCCTCTATATGACAGCTATTTCAAATGTCTATTTCCTGCTTTTGTGTTATATACACCCACTAATGTTTGGCATGTTGATCTTATTTGCTATTGTTTCTTGTCATTACTATTTGAACCTATGTCACATTTTACAAGAATTTTTGTTTTAATGAAAATCCTCAAACAAAAAATAAACACACCCCAGAGCATCCCCATAATGTATTAACATAAAACAAATACACACAATTTTGTACATCTTCAAATAATGAAGTTTGATAAGAACAATCATCCAAATCAACAGCTTTACACACAGGCAAAACCTAACCTAAAATTCAGTTTATCCATGCTAAGATGCATGTTACACCCTCGGCTCCTACTTACACTAATTGCTCTATGTTCTTGTCTAATTTTTATTTAACTCCCACATGTGAAAAACAACTTGTATGTTTTCAGAAAACATTACCTTTTAGCCTTAAGAAAAATTGGACTGGCTATCTTTAAAAAAAATTAATTACCATAAAGCTGCTATCTCTTATTCACTTAATTTCAAACTTTATTTTTACTAAACTGCTTTCTCTTGTACCTTTTATTTTTTCTCTCAGTAAACAATGTCCAGACCTACCAATGTATTGTCTTCACCTTTAGTCAATTTGTTGCAGTGGAAACATAAGAACAAAATGTAGAGCTACCCTCTACTCCAAATTTCTTAACTGGTACTGAACATTTATTTGCTTAAAGAAAACTATTTATTATGTTGTAGATTCTCATTTTTTTTAAAACCTGCTTGCATTCACAGGAAAGTTGTCATTAGAGTAAATCAAG
Organism: Protopterus annectens; assembly: GCF_019279795.1. NCBI lineage: Eukaryota > Metazoa > Chordata > Ceratodontiformes > Protopteridae > Protopterus > Protopterus annectens. The sequence goes on from NC_056735.1 coordinate 1,870,105,019, forward strand.
GACATTATTCCAGACATTTTGAGTAAATGTTGTTGTGTCTTTCGGCTTTTCCCGGTTAGGGGTCGCCACAGCGGAACTCCGATCCGCTAATGATTGGCAGTAGATTTTTATGTGCCGAGTTGCCAGCCCTGATGCACAACCTTCAATGAAGGTACGCCCATTCATGCATGTCTCCACACAGAAGACACTCTAGCTGAGAATTGAACAGGACAACGTCTTACTGTGAGGCGACAATGCTACCGCAGCACCACCACCGCAGTCATATATATATATATATATATATATATATATTTATATAAAAATATAAATATATATATATATATATATATATATATATATGTATAGTTCATTGTTATAATATAAATATATATATATATATATATATATATATATATATATATATATATATATATATATATATATATATATGTATGTATAGTACATTGTTATTATTACAAAGTGAGCTGTGATTATGTGGAGCTTTTTTCCACAGGCCTTTGCTCCAAAGGGTTATGACTGTGGTCCAGTCAGAATTTCCCAGACAACACCAGTAAAATAAATAAATAAATAAACAAATAATTAAAAAATCTATGATAGTAAACTTATGTCTCCCTCTCATCTGTTAGAGGAACTACAAGTTTTTATTCCCACAGCCAGATAATGCAGTGGATTGAAATAATTAGAATATGATTTAACCTAAAGCACATAATGCCATTGTTGAATATCAAAATCTCTTGCTTAATAAAGGGAGAGAGAATACTCCGCTAAATATTATTTTATTCTTCTTTTTTTTTTACTGATAACCCACAGTTAAAATTTTATTATGCATGTTTTACAATGCCACATGGATCATATATATAACATGTTGCATGACTATCATACATCTATTTCTGCATTTATGTATACAATATCTAGCTTTGTTTGTTTCCATTTACTTTCTGGGACAGTTAAACAGAGCAAAAAGCCTCAGTTTAGAGGAAGCTTGGGGAGAAAATATCCAAGTAGTAAACAATCTGCATTCACATATTTTAATTTTGAGTACATAAAGGACATTATTCCAGCCATTCACCTATGCAAAAGTAAAAGAAAACATTTAAATTCTACATATATTATAAGCAGTGCAATTTTACACCTCATCCCCCACCCCAGTAACCCAAGATTACAACCTATTGACTTAAAAATACTTTTGGCCAGCCTTTCTTCTGTTTTTACACTGTAATGCCTACATTTCTTAAAAGTAAGAGAGAGAAAAAAAAAAGCATCTGTTTACTTTGGTATCTTTATCACATACAGTCACTGAAAATACTCTACCATACAACATGCAAATTATATCATAACATATTTCACACAGATAAAGCCAAGAACAAAAATTGTTTTACTTACAGTTACTTTTTCCCCTCTTTCTCTGTCTTTTTTTTCCCTTTCAGTGTCCTTCCAAACATTAATGGCATGAAGTGGGACATACACCTGTCAGCTGCCCAACAAGTTTAATAACAAAGTCAACAAAAATCCAGTCTTTATCAACCACCTTTTCTTTTAAAGCCATATTTTACAAATGTGACTATTGCTTTATAGTCTGACATTTATTACTAATTTCAGTGATGCTAGTCTTCTTCATGTTCATCTCCATCTGCCAGCCCAAGACTCCAGTTCAAGTCTAAGGTACTCCTGATTGTTCTAGTCAACTCCTGTTTTTTTTGTCTCTCTCTCTCACGTATTTTCGTTTGGAACATTGGAAGAGATTTCAGTGGCAAAGTCTGTCTATGAGCTTTACCATTAGAAGAATGTGAAGCAGAGTCCCCTTCTGTTTGATGGCTCACCTCTTGTTGGACAAACTTTTGTATTTCCCCTTAACCTTTTCTACTTCATAAAAACGACTTTGATCCTCCAAAAAAAAAAAAAAAAACATATTCTGAAAGTTAGGGTTAGGGTTTGGTCATGTGATAGGATGAAGATGTTATAAAATGCTTTTGATATCACTGTATTATATTATTCTGACGTTGGAGTATTTGTACAGATGAAAGTGCTTAATTATTTAATAGATTATTCATTAATATTTGTCTGCCAAATTGCCCCAGATAGTACACAGGTTGTTTTATTGTGGGTTTGATGATTGCTATTTTTTTCATCTCTTAATGTCAAGCAGTGTTCTTGTCATAGCTCTCAACCTCTTAAGCACAAAAAATCTGAACAATGCTAAAAATAATGGGGGGACAAAGACACCAAAAATAGGGAGAAATTTTAAATATTGCTCTTATAAACTTGGAAAACTGATAGAATAAATGGTCTTGTGTTACTGTGCATTTTCTGAAGGGTATGAAATCTGAAACTCAAATCCCTATCATTATTTAGTGAATTCAAATCTCACCGATTTGCCACAAAAAAGCAGAAAACCGCAAATTTTATGAGGAACAGACCAAAAATATGAGGCAACATTTTGGACAGTCTACAAAAATCTGGACAATTGAGTGGCATAGTTCTTGGGTTTTTTTCTGGATGTGTTTTTTGTTCCTAAGTGGGACCTTCAATTCACCTTAAATTACAAAGATAGAATTCCCCAGTGCCATGATAATGTTAATTTAAATATCAGGAAGTCAGAAATATTAATCGAGGAGATTCCCTTCTTAAACCTGCTGTGTATAAAGTAACTTCCCAAGACAAGCTTCTTGAAGAGGATAATTTGTATATACCCAGTTAATGATAAGCAATAATGTCTACTATATACCAGAAGTCTAAATAAGTTCTTCTCAAGCATCTCTCCTCTTTGCCTTTTTTGTCCATCACAGCCAGCTAACCTTTTGCATATTCTCTGGTACTGCAAATATGCACAAAACCTATGGAATTCATTAAGGATCAAACTTCAGAAAATGGCCTATAGTAAATCTACCCTATCTTGGGAATTTGCTATATTACATGAGATTCCCAGTGCTATGCCCAATTCTGACTTACTAGAACACATTATAAAATAAGCTATACTAAAAACACATCTATCAACCTGTCCTTACATCGATTCTGGGAGTCTCCTCCTCATGAGATTTGAGCAGATAGTAATCTCTGACAATTTCATCTCTGTCTTTCATTGAAATGAAGTAATCACTCTAACTTCAAAACTGGTAGCACTATATGTAAATAGTTGTATATATTATATGTAAATGAATCCTGTTATTTAGCACTTATTTCTAATTTTATGCCTGTATTACTCCAAACATTCAATTTAATTGTATAACTGAACCAATCTCTTTAGATACTAGAACTTTGTTATCTCAAGGCTAGAAGTTAAACTGCCAAATCAAGGTTAATTGCTCATAAAGGAATGTCATGTTGTATAGTTTTACATATTAAATGTTGAAAAATACAATAAAATAAAAGTTTGGAAAAAAAAGAAATTTCCAAGACAAGGAAAGTATAACAGTCAGCTCCTTGCAGAATGCCATGTGATATCAGTTAAGTGTTAGGTAGGAGTAGGGTGAATGAAAAAGGACAAGACTCTGATAATGGAAACTGACTCATGGGATATGGAATGTCACTTCACTGTAGGGAATAGAGACAAAGCTTGTGCATGAGATTGGCATGTACTACCTATATTTAGCTGGTTTTAGCTCTATACACAGCAATAGTTCTGGAACCAGATTCCACAAAGAAGAGGTGTTTTATACCATGTGCTGGAGCTGTCACGGATGGCTCCTGAAAAGCACTGGACTATCCAGTATCTCACAGGTGGTTCCTATACAGGGAAATTTTGTGCCAGTAAGTAGGACAGTTGCCTCAACGTGACTGAGATTTGCAGAAAAGAAAGTGCTTCCTGTTGTCTGTGCATATGCTATTTGGCCATCTTAGAGACTGTGAATGTTGTCTGATAGGGAGCCATGCTTATTATATAGTTCTACTGGAAGACTTGAACGTTCATGTGAGGATTGACAGAGACACCTGGAAGAACACAGCTGGAGATAATAGAGGGCCTATTCTGAACTCGAACGGTAAATTGTTTTTGCATTTCTCTGCTACACATAGTCTATGTTTCATCATAGCGCATCAGCTCTAGGCATATTCCTTAGTTAACAGTGCACAAAACTTAGCACCTTGAGTGCACAAATGATCTACATACACATATTCAAACATTGCTGAGTTTCAGGCAGTAAATTATCTAAATACATGTATTGAAATATTGCTGAGTTACAAGCCATAACAAAATGCAAAAATTACCACAGGTGTTTTTTGCAGGTGGGCAGGCTTTACCTCAGACACCTCTTACTTACATATTACCACTCAGAGATCATTCTAACTTGGAAAAAGAATGATTGTTAAAGAAAATTAAAACAAAGACCTCATTTTTTCTCTTAGAAGATGTAATCTGAAATTGCAGCTAGATACTTCAAGGTCACACACATATTGCAACAATTTGTAGCACACAAAAGAAATACTATAAAATAGTCTCAGACATTAGTACTCAAACAAAAGAAAAATGAGCACACAAGTATTGCAAAGCCAAAGAGTAACCATTAGTCACTGCCTCGCTGACGGTACATACAAGCACCATGTTTTAACACAAAGATGCCTGTAAGTGTGCTGGGTACCAAAACATTCTGGGAAACAGTTTGATGACTGACTTGCAATTGTGCTATCAGAACTGGGGGCATATGTTCCAGATAATTTAGAGATAGAAGTGCCAAGCTTTTAATTGATTACCAGTTGGTGGTAAATTGGGGCAGGTGGCAAGGCTGCTGGTTGGAGAGATCTAAAAAAAAACAAATATGTAGTGAGGGCATCCTGAGAATGCTTCTAATGCTTCTGTGTAAGATGAATTCAACTTCTGCTGCAGAAGAGCTTTGCCCTTATAAAGCTGTAGCTTGGACATTTAGGACTCTGGCAATCCCCAGGTTAGTACCCCCCAACCAGCGTTGAGGAACTAGGAGCAAAAAAAATGTATTCAAATTTCTAGCTGTAGGCAACATCTACTGTGCTATGCTATGTTTCTATGTAATAATAGCTCTTTCCAATCTTAACTGGAATCTGTAGCAAAGAGCTATAGTAATTCCTTGCTACAGTTCCTAACACATACAAAACATGCAGCCACCCCCCTACACGCACACAAACAAAGACAGAAGCATGCATGCTTTGACACACAGACACACTCGCACGTGCACACCCACACAATAAAATATTTTGAATGATTCAAGCAGCAGCAATGCATTACTCTAGCTAGTGCATGAGCACACACACATACACACACACATACATGCGCGCGCGCACACACACACACACACACACACACACACACACACACACACACACACACACACACACACACACACACACACACACACACATATATACACACAGTCTTTTAAATCATTAAAGCAGCTGCAATTGATTATTGATACTTGTGTTTAAAACAGTCCTCAGTCAGTCTCACCTTTGACTTATAAATAGTGATCTGCACCTCTTTGACAGTGACGATTCTGCCTCCTAATAGCCTGCACCCAGGCAGCCACACTATTAGACCAATTATAGCTATGAGTTTGATCTCTTACACCTGGGGACTTGAGTGGACTTTGATTAATACTTCAATAGCTGATAAGTTGATAAGGACCTGTGGCCAAAAGGTCATGATGCTTGTGTAGTGGTAACTCCTGGATCTGTTGGTGGACTCCAGAGATGAGGAAAACTGTCAAATTTAAATGTGATGCCTTTTGTGCAATGCTGGTAGTGGAGTTTCCACACATGACTAATAGGTACTGGTAAGACAGACAAATCAGCAAGTATAGCAGTCACAGATGCAAAGGCTTTGTTGAGGGAGGGAGGAGTTTAATGAGACCATGAGGACTGACCTTTGGATAGCATCAGTTAAGTTCTGGAAAACCATCTAGTTACTCTGGCAAGGAGACAGAATATTGTCCAGACTGTTCTCAATAAAGAGTAAGAAATACTGACTTTGAATGTAGGTATTGTCAAATGGTGGAAATAGCCCTTGTAAGAGTAGATATGCCTTCCTCTAAGGATGCAGTGAAAGAAACAACTAGTGGAATTGGTTCCTTTTTTTTTCCAGTGATTAAACATCTCCATTGTGATTAGATTCCAGGCATATATAAGATCCACTTGGAAATGCTGACTGCCTTGGACATTCTTAAGGTGTCAGGGTTAACATGACTTTTTGGTGCTGTGGAAAGCTGTAACAGTACCCATCAACAGGAAAAGTGGGATAGAATCTTGTTTTCAATAAGGGAGATGTAGGGTGTATTCCGGTTATAGAGATATCACATTCTTAAGCCTATGCTAAGGAGCTGCAAAGAAGACTTAATCCAGTAGCCAAGTCTCTGATTCAGAAGAAGCAATCTGTATTGCATCTGGTTGTGAAACAGTGAAGCAACTGTTTGTCTTTCCATAGATATTGGGAGTTTGACACTACTGTCTACGTGTGTCTTTTTTTCTTTTGCCAGAGGAATGCATATGATAGTCTATAATAATTTATAACAGCATGTCTTTTTTTTAAATACCTTTATTAAAATATCACTTAAGACAGAGGCATAAATCCATTAATAGAAAAGAAAACAAACCATATTAACATTTTTTCCATTTACTCACATTATACATTCCATGTTTTCTTTTTTTCTTTATAGCCACTTTCAGTCCAACATTACATAAATCACTCAGTTCCTGCCTTATTTATTTGTCTTTTTGACTCCAGCTGGGTAAAACCCCTTTTCAGTGGAGGCCTGGGACGAAAAGCTGACACTAAGGTACACATGATGGAAATTTATAAAGGTGTACAGGTTGTATGTGGGATTTAAACCAATGGCAGTCGATATAACAAGTAAAGGACAACCACACAACCGTTGTGCCACATGCCCATCTCAGTCGTCCTCCTGAACATTATTCTGCATGTATTGTTCCCAGAGATTCCATTTATGCTTATATAATTTTCTCTTTCCAATTTCTTCCAGTTCTTTTATTTGTTTACAATATTCAATACTTCAAATACAGTTGATTCAGATTTTGATTTCCATTTTCTTGTAGTTGCTTTTTGGCAGCCAACTGAATAGGTAATTCAGATCCTGTGTCCCAGCTCAAAAATCATGTTCTTAGTTACAGCCATTTGTTCCCCCAATATTTCTAAGAGAGTACATTGTAGGGAAGTTTGTAAGTCTGCCAAATGATTACTATAACATTATGTCTTCTGGAAGATCTACAATGATATGAGGTCCCAGGGATGTTGCTATGTGCTGTTCAGTCCCTGTGTTTGAACAACAAGAGTTGTGCCACAGTCCTAGCATCAAGTCAGATACATTCAAGGTAAGTATAAGACTCCCCTAAGGGTGTGTCTTGTCTGCATCCTGTTTTTAATTTCCATGGAGAAGAATTCCGGACACAGCTAAGGTTTGGAGAGTTTGCCGCTTGGGAATATGAAGGTTATACCTTGTTGTTTATATATGATGTTTTCTAATGTTCTAGTGGATCTGATCTGCAGAATTTTCTGGTGCAGTTTTCTATGAAGAGTAAAGTGGAACGGGTGGAAACTAGCACCACTAGATCAGAGGCCATCGATGTCCACAGAAAAAGTCACAAAATGCTCTGTGCAGGTGAGGGGAAGTAGCTACTTTAGCTGGAGAACTATACATTTTGGGGGGCATGTTCACAAATAATGGCAGGAAGATGAGGAAGGTGACCAGCAAATGGGTGCAGCAGGCATTTAATGGAATGCTATGGTGAAGCAAAATCTGACTTACAGGGTAAAGCTCTTATTTTACTATTCATTTTATGTTCCCAGCCATACCTATGGTCATGAACTATGAGTAGTTACTAAAAGGATGAAAATGTGGACACAAGTGGCAGAAATGGGGTTCCTTCACAGAGTAACTAGGATTACTCTCCATGACAGGTGAGGTATTTAGTAGTTCAGTAGGAGCTTAGACTGCAGCTCCAGAGACTGACAGAAATCTATTGAGGTGGATAAGATACATCTGAGGATGCTTCCTGGGCATCTACCATGGGATATATATATATATATATATATATATATATATATATATATATATATATATATATATAAGATATAGCTCAATGGGAGGAGGCCACAAGACCAGCATAGGACACTTGAAAGAATTATTCCTCTCATCTTTCATTGGAATATCTGGAGTCTACATATGGAAAAGCTAAAGACTACTGCAGGGGATAAAGAAGTCTGTTTTATGTATTTGTGCAGGAATAGTAGTTTAGAACAATGGATGGCTAGATAAATCTGGCTATTATTTTATGTCTTTTCCACAAATATATACAGCATCAGTTTAATCTTAGATAATTATTATGCAAGATTTAAGATTTTTTTATTTCACATAAACATGACCCACTCATCCTCTGCACTATGTGAATATGTAGGCTGTAGATCAGGACTGAATATAAGTTATGTCAGATCATAGTATGTCTGAAAGTTAGTTGAAGCAGCAAGCCAGTGTTTCCAGAATAAAGCAACTTGCAAAGCAACAATATTTCAATAGTTTTGTACACGTAAATTGTCAAAATATTGTTCATCCAGGATATAATAATCTTTCTAGTAATACCTTGTTAACAGAATGGCAGCAACCTTTAAATGTGAGATATTACATTACATTTACTTGACGGTAGAAGGAGACAATAAGTGTATCTAGTCTTTTCTATTAAGTGTCTCGATACTCTATTTCTTCTCAGTCTCTACCTTCCCCTCATCATATTTCCACCTATCCCATGCCCTCTTGAATGACTTTGGGGATTCCCTCTCCATCACTTTTTGGGCAATCCATGGGTTTGTAACACTCTCTGTGGAAAAAAGTACTTTTGAACCGCCATGAAGTAGTTAGTCCCTACATACTGTTGCTTATATCCACTCCCTACCCCTCCATCCTTTCTATTCAAAATGATCCCTTCACATCTCCTTAACATGATCCAATGCAACAGTATTATGTTCCCTGTCTGCTGTGGTTGTACTTTAGAAGAACGTATCCAGCTTACTTACTGTCTATACTGAACCGGTATCTAAGATCTAGTGAAAAATCTCTCTTCTCCATCACCAAGGCTAACAATAATGCAGGGAAAGCACTCTACTCCCACACCATTGCTAGAAATTGGAACTATCTTCCCCTATCCATGTCCAGGGCCGGCCTTAGCTGAAATGGCGCCCTAGTCAAAGTAGTGCTCCAGTGCCCCTTAAGCCCCACCCACACCATACTCATGATACACCCCTATTTGAGCCACACCCACAGATAGGTCACTCCCTATGAAAGCCACTCCAGTTATATCCTTCAGTTTTTTTAAAATGTATGAAAACAGTTTCTACTGTAATGGATTTTGCATTACCAAGCATTTTCCGAAAGTTACGAAGTCCAAAATTAATACCAGAGTTCATCTGACAAGTAATAAGATCAAAAATCAGAACCAGCTGAGACACACACACACACACACACACACACACACACACACACACACACACACACACACACACTTTATGACATAATGCAGTCCCAGCAGGTGCCCAAAGCTGTGCCATCAGCTGGCATATAAGGCTTTGTCCTTTTGATTACAGGACATTTATTGAAGAATGTTTTGATGGTTACATTTCACAGCTTCCCTGCCTTGAACATAACTTTTGGTCGTTCTGTGTCAGGATCGGAATGACAAAAAACAAAGGGAGACCCGTTTACATTTTTCTACTCAGTTTGCATGCTATTTCTTTAAATTAATCACTAGTGTTTTCAGCAAAACACTTATGCTTCTATCTACCTGTTTATGCTTTATGATTGTATTGTCATAATTATTTATTAAATGTAATTCACCTTTTTTTTGAAAAGCTGCCAGTTTTAGGAGGGATTAAGAGGGACAGAGCAAAAGTTGGAGTCAAAATAAGACAGTTGAGAAAGAAGTAAACTGCAACAACCACAGATCTGCAAGCAACCAAAGATCTGCAAGCAGCACTGTCATGATCACATCACCCATTTATAACTAAACCTGGTGACAAGACAAATGAAACATTCACAGACAATGGCTGAACAAGACAAGTACATTTACTTAACTCAAGATAAGTAAACACTTACTCCAGATGCTATCTTCTCTGCAACCTTTGTACTATCACAACAAGTGCACAGAACTGGACAGTTTTTGCTGTCCTTACCATTTTATACTGCTGTTTAAATCCAAAAGCACCACCAACAGAAACTAACCCTACAAACAGCTGTGCCACATTTCACAGAAGACACACCTGAAACCCTACATTAAGTAGGAAGAAACACAAACATTTGTTGTATGCCTGGTCTGCATTACTACTGGAATGGTCTGACTCTGGAAGCAGTCTAACCTTATTGGCTGTTTTTGATTTGCATTACACTAGCTTGCGGGGAGCAATCACAACACTTTTTTCCTGAAAATTGACTCACATCTAGTGCATGGTGCACCTTTAGAAACTGGAATCATCAAACCCTGGCCGAATGACTACTGTAAATAAACACAAGCACAAAAGATCCCAATGACAAACTCCAAAATGTATACATATATATATATATATATATATATATATATATATATATATATATATATATATATATATAAATCCAGCAAACAGCACAATTAACAAAGCCAGGACCAGCCGATATCTAGTCCCAGTATGCCTTCAGCATATGTATCAAATGCTGAACAAAAGCATAAATAAAAATAAAGAGTAGTTCAAATGCTGAAAACTATTCCAATGACTCAGTTTAACAGCTTGCCAGCATTTCAATAGATGTGCATAAAGAACATGCTCCAAGACGAATAGCTAAAAGTATAGACACATTTATTCAGCTTGCAGAAATAAAAACAATAAAACTGTAGAGGGATAAGTGCTTTCGGGTTACTCCAAACAACCCTTCTTCAGATCCATATAACTTGTGTCTCTCAACTGTCTGATTTTTAAAAAAACTTTCAACCAATGAACAGCTAGCTTCAATTTGACGTGTCATAGATGTCTCTTCAATCTCCGCCCTTTCAGGGCGGGTTTCATAGGGAAAGCTGTATTGAGCCCAGGTTTTTGATGTGCTCTCAGTTTCCCTATCCAAAGCATTTCTTCTTGTTCAAGTCTATTATTCACATCACCCCCTCTCTTTGAAATATATATAATATGTAAAGCTCTAAATACAAAACTATGTCCTTCATTATCTCTAATATGCTTGGCCAAGGGATTTTTATAGTCTTTAAGTCTTATATCACTGATGTGTTTGGACAGTCTCTCTTTCATCTGTTGTATCGTTTTTCCGACATAGAAATTGTCACATGCTAGGCAAGTGGCTAGGTATATGACATTCTTTGTAGTGCACTCTGCATAAAAATGACTAACATATCTCTTTTTAGTAACTGGATGCTTGAAATAGCTGTCCGTACATATATATCTGCACATGGTGCACCTTCTACATGGAAAAGTTCCTTTTCTCCTTGAGATAGCGTGTGATTCCATTTCATTATCTTTACATAATATTTGCTTTAAGTTCCTTGCATTTCTGAAACAAAACTTAGGTTCTTCTCCCAGGACCTCTTTACATTCTTCACTTGACATAAGTACCTACAGCTGGACAATGCTATGAGAACAAAATTTAAGAAATGCGAGCAGTATGGTTATGTATATAATCTTCATTCTTCTTAGGAATTGCAGGGAGGAAATTTATGAGCAGCAAAAGTTATATAAAAACCATGCCTTGCATGTGATAAACACAAAAGGGAATACAAATAGAAATGCACAACAAGTTAGTTACTGACAGCATGTGATTTTTTTGTGAAAAGGTGTTATGAATGTGCATATGATGCTTTGACTAAACTGGTCTCAAGATCCCTGTTAAAGGATTCCACTGTTTGCAGCCATCAGGGCTTTGTAAAGGTACTGGTCATACTAATTTTATTCAAAAAAAGAGAAAATTATTTATCTGACTAGTTGTAAAGGCATATGCAGTAAGATCTGTTAGTGCATCATTTTCCAGTTTATAATACTTCATTTATGTATCTCTTTTTTAAAAACATGTTAAGCATGCTGAATTAGCTTTTCTAGACAGAACAGAGATCTAAATTTAACAAAAATATAACAGACATTAAATAGCAGAAAACAACACATGCTAAGTTCTGCTCTAAACATAAAGGAGAGGTCAATAAAACTAAACAGATATAGTAATAAAAATAAAAAGGAAGAATAGCAAAGATTTATTTTTAATGAAAAAGAAATGAAATCTTGTACTGTATGGCATATTTTTTCAGAGCAGACTAGTATCATGCTATAATGTATTTTTGTATTTGAAACTACAAGATTATAAATTGCACTAACAGTAACATAAAGAAATACCAGAAAAAGTTTATATCAAAAGTCTTTTTTTCCCAAAGTAAAGAATATACAATTGCCATGTACATCTATGTCTCCATCTGTACACATTACTGTAAAGGGAAGGGAGACATAGCAGGAGCAGTTTTACTATATATGAGCCTTGAGGGTGTGGTCTTTTTCACCATAAAGCCACATATCCAGTCTGTTTGTCGTGTGTGCTGCTAAGGGCGACTGTGACAAGCAAAGGAATTTATGGGCAGTAGAAAGAAATAAGCCAGTTATTACAAGACAGCCTAGGATAAAAGACAGGAATTCTGAGTGAGGAAGACTACAAAGATATAAATTGTTTTTCCTTTTTAATTCACCAAATATCTTAAATTCTCTTTTCTCAACATCTAAATGTTTATCTAACAAGTAATGTGTACTGCAGATCACAACTGCAGATATATATATATATATATATATATATATATATATATATATATATATGTATACATATGGAGAAATATGGAAGAGTCCTATAAACTTACATGACTGAGTACATACTGCCTTCAATTTTCAATAAAAATACTTTTCTTCAAAACAAAGTATAGTTTTGGTCAGAAAACACTGACCTAAATTTGAAGATGTTTCTATACCTATCCCCTTATCTTGTATAGCATAGCTTATAGAATACTTTCTCTTATGACTTATACTTTCTTTGAGTCTGTGCAGTGTTCAGGGATGTGGAGCCAGATCCCTCACATCCTTCATGCAAATAATGCTTTTGTGAAGTTTTACTTTGCCCACTTACCCTGATTACTAAATGCGTGCTCGCTAGCATATGGAGACTTCTGCAGAGCATTTTTTTGCAAAATGTAATTCTTAGTACAAAGCAGCAGGGGGCTCTGTGTAGGAAAACTTTGCCCAACTTTCTTTTTGGCTGAGTACAACTGGTGCACTCCTTACTTTGGAAGCAGGGACCTGTCCTTCCTCTATTATCACTGTCTAGCATAATCAGCTTGAGGTTGTCACATCTCTGCATAAATTAAAATACTCTGGGAAGAAGCATTCTTAGAAAGAAAGGGAAACCTGGTCACTCTTTCACTTAATGAGCCCTTCCACTGTATTATACTAATTGAGTTCATCTAAATTCTTTAGAGACATCTGTTTTTTGTAGAACTGATCCACTGCCTATAAATAGAATGATCCCTGGTAACAAGAATTCATATTTCATATGATTTATTTTGAACAGGCAAACTATTATCCAATACCCAACATATAAGACATTGATGGTCAGTGGAATTATCTTGGACAACTCTGTGCGCACTGATTAACATTGCTTCCTCACACTGGTTGAGTGTTTGGTTTGGTTTCTGGCTTGAGTGCCTTCAAGTTGAATTTGCATATCTTCCCTGTCTCCAGTTTCTTTCCATGTCCTAAAAACAGATGTGTAGGTAAATTTGTGTTATTCCAAATTCTCTTAGGTGTGTGTGTTTGTATCAGAGGGGAGCATGAGTGCATGTGCATACATGCAGTGTGTGTGTGTGTGTGTGTGTGTGTGTGTGTGTGTGTGTGTGCGCACGCGCATGCGTGTGTGTTTAGACTAATTTCTTGTTACACAAATAATAACAGGGAAGTCTAACATTCCAGTGAGCAGAGCCAATGGCAACCCGTCCCTTGCTTCTGATTGGCTTACTAAGGGTCATGCGGTATTACAGTATTGGTGTGATTCTTTAGAAAAACACTGCTCTGAGCAGTCAGAGGAAACCACATTTAAATATCAGGACTTTCTTTCTTTTTTAAATAATGTCAAAAGTCAAAAAACAGATAGGGCTCACCACGGCTAATAAAAACTATTTTATTCCTGCAGTTTTTTTGATAAGGAGCCCTCTCAGATCCAATATCAAAAGTCAAAAAACAGGACTGTTTGTTGTGTTTTCTCTTTTTTAAATAATGCCAATCATTAGCGGACCGGAGTTCCGCTGCGGTGACTCCAACCGGGAAAAGCCGAAAGAAGAAGACTGCAGTGATGATTTATTGAAATTATATGTAAGCTCATACAGGTAGTCTCCGTTTTATGGACAGTGTCCCGCCAAGAACAGCACAAACCCAGACTGGATAACAAAAAAAAAAAAAAAAAAAAATCATTTAAATAAATAAATAACTAAAAATGTGCCCTTTATGTGATCGGGCTGTATGGTGCCCTAGGCGGTTGCCTAGTTCGCCTATGCCTAAGGCCGGCCGTGTCCATGTCCACTGCCCCCTCCACATCCATATTCAAAAACTCCCTCAAATCGCATCTTCTTAGCACCTGGTTATGCCCTTGTATCACATAACCCTACCCACACTGCTATTAACTCCCCAAATTCCTCTCTGATCACATGCTGGATCTCTGATCCCCTGTAGGCTTGGTCATCTGAAAGGGTACTTTTAACTGTAGAATCTTACTTGATAAATTTTCTTCTCTTACCAATGTATAACTGGCATTGTCTTTTTACCCATGTTCTATACCTTCTTTTACCTGGAGTGTTTTATTAATTTCTTGTTATATTACTATGCTCAGCATACATGATGTAACCTGTTTTGTGTATTATGCTGGATGTACTGTATTTGTATAACTTGATGCCGGAGCTTTTCTCCCCGGGCCTCCGCTGAAAATGGACCTGGTCCAGTTGGAATTTCCCAGTTAACAAATGTAAAATAAATAAATAAATAAAATACATTTTCTAGCCTCTTACCATATTCCTTCTCTTCCATTCCACATATCTTTCTGGTAGTTTGCCTCTGAATTCCTTCCAGCAGCCTGATGTACTTTTCCTTATATGGCCTCCAGAACTGGATGCAGTACTGAAGGTGTTGCTTGTCTAAGCCCCTCTAAAGTGAAAACATTATGTCTTTGTTAGAAACTATTGCCCGAGAATACAGCCCGACATTCTGTTTATTACTTCCCTGGTCCTCTCACTTTGATATCAGTGTTCAGTTTTTAGTGTGATCATCACCCCCGGGTTCTTTTCCTGCTGTGTTACATTCGGTCCCACTCCTCCCAGCTGATACTTCTGATTAGGGTACTGGGTGTGATCAACACCCCCAGGTTCTTTTCCTGCTGTGTTACATTCAGTCCCACTCCTCCCAGCTGATACTTCTGATTAGGGTACTGGGGCCCAGGTTCAATATTTTACATTTTCTTGTATTAAACCTTCACTACTGCCTTTCCAAATCTCTCACTAGACTTTTCTTCATCCTCCATAACTGTAGTTATCTTTGTGTCATCACCAAGAGGGTGCTCATAATGTCTGCTCTCCTAGATATGTCTGAGACAAATAAATGGAATATTATTAGATCCAGAACAGGCCTCTGAAGCACTTCAGTAGTCACTTCCTTAATATGATGCACTTTTCAATAGCTAGATTTACTTCCTTAATATGATGCACTTTTCAATAGCTAGATTTATCAGAGAGCATGCTTTCTACCACACACAGACAGGATTGTGAAAACTGGGTCAAAATACAAAAACATGTATTGCTCAATATCCATAAGACTTGGATACGATAACATTTTGGGTTCAATGAAGGATTTTTGTTTTAATCTGTTTGCCATCTGCCTCATACTTTCTTATTTGATTGATTGACCACACATTTAACAATTTTGGCTGCAGTTCAACTCCAGGACAAGCAATCATTTACTATATTTACCCTACTCACAACTCTGAGTAATACATTATCAAAGTGTACTGGAGAATGGAGACTCATCAGACAACCTATATAGAATATTCTATAGGAATGAGAAGTGTACTAATTGGTCCTCTGAGAGAGTAGCTGATGCATGTAATGGACTACCAAATTACATTAAAACAAGCAGTAGTTTAGATATTTTAAGAGCAATTTGGACACTTATTATGGGAACAACTGTTTTGGTATATTTGTAGACTAGAAAGCATAATTGCCCATGCTTGAAATATTTGTATGTATGCATGTATTGTTTGCTTTTATCAAGGTATGCACCAGTAGATTTTAGTCTAAGACTTTTATTAATTTATGGTCCTTGGACCTTGCTAGGTAACTTTTATTAATTCTGATAGTTTGTTCCGTCAGTACTATGATCTCAGAATTCAGCTATAGTTTTCCCTTTTACTTTTACATGGATGTTTTGTACAACTTTTTCCTTAATCAATCATTCCTTAGTTTTGGTGGCCACAGTGGTGAAGCAGTTAGTGTTCTTGCCTCACAGCAAGTGGTTCTACTATTCGATTCTTGGCTGGGGTACATTCTGTGCGGAGTCTGCATGTCCTCCCTGTGGTCACATGGATTTTCTCCCACATTCCAAAGACATGCAGTAGGTGGATTCTGCACACTCAAGTGGCCATAGGTGAGAGTATGTGTGCGAGTGAGTGGTATGAATGAACTACCGCTGCAGGGCTAGCCACCCGGCGGTGTAAACCTTGGCTCAAGATGATTGTCACTACTGAAGTGACACCCCGACCCCATGTGCAAAATGAGAAAAGGGGTTGAGGATGTATGGATGGATCAGCTTTCTTCTTTGCCAATTCCCAACATTGATACTGACCTACATCTACATCTAAAGTAGCAAATGCAGTGGCCCATTTTAAACCCCAAAAGTCCAGTCCCTTGGGTTTAGGTTTTACTCATATGAGCTCTGTTTCACAGGTACAGCCCTTTTGAGTGTGTACCTTTAACTCCCAGTGGGTCCTGCTTGAGCCTTTAAAAAATGAAGTTATCACCTTACACTTCAAACAAATATTCATATCTCTAGAACCGTACATGTTACTAGAAAACTTTAAATGGCAAACGATTCAGGACAAATTAAGCTTTACATTAGTGTCATTCATATTTAGGTTGATGCTTTAAACTGGATTTTACAGGCCAAAAAAGGCAGTGAATATTAATTTTGGAATGTTGTATAAACAGCTTATGATATCTCAGTAACTATTCAAGCAAGGCATGTACTGCTAGCAATATGTTCTTCATACAGCTGTGAGCTTTCATGTGAGGCTAATGCAGTTCTGTCTGTGTTACCTGAATGTTGAGATATTTAGAGAAACATGAAAATGATTGCAGTATAAATAAACAGTATACAAATAATATTTAATATGTCTTCAGCTGCATTAGACAAAAGTCAGATATTAATACAGTTTTGTTTGCCATCATGTATGCTTTAAGTTGAAAACTTCTGATACCCTATATGTAACATGGTTTTGGAAATATTAATGCAAATATAAACAAGCAATATTTGATGCCTAGAGGAATCAGTAGGAGGTAACTGCAGAAATGCTTGGAGGCACACTTGGCTGTAATGAGTTAACTTTGCTCACCTACACCTGATTTCTAGATTTTTTTTGGTAGGGAATTATCTCTCTCTTTATCTCCCTCACACACACAGAGACAGACACACACACACACACACACACACACACACACACACACACACACACACACACACACACACACACACACACACACACTCTCTCTCTCTCTCCCATCAAACAATTTCTCTTTTAACAAATCTCTTTTCTTTTGCTGCTTTATTATACAAGTAACACATATTACTCCCGTCACGTATGCTACACACAATATCAAAATTACCCAGGGACATGCACCATTCTTAAAATAAAAATTATATTAAGTTATTTTTCACAAGTAGTAATAATGGTCCTTGTTTCTTCTTCTTTAGGGAATGTTGATAATCTGCTTAAATAGAATGGGCTGTGCATATTCCATAAATAATTTGGCTTATTTGTTGACTTGTTTTTAAGCCAGGCTTTCTTCGCATATCATTAAGGAAATCCAAAACAAAATACCAACCCAGTTCTGCCAAGCTGTAACAACTCATGCAGACATGCTTGTTTTTTTGTTAAGTAGTGTAAACTGGTGAGCAAAAGAATATATGACAGTTTTTCATTATGTTCTTAATGCACAGTCATATTAAATCTGCCACGTTTAAGGTTTTGGCCATGATGCAAACCATACTTTCAGCTCCTTTATTAATAAAAATGTAGAATGTATTTCATTCCCAAACATTAGTAGAATCACATCCTGCCAGCTCTGCTTTGTGATGCAGTGTAACCAATTTTAATAACAGAATCAGTTGGTTTTGCAGTGAACTTAACTGCACTTTTGGCTTCTCTTTCTTTTTATAGGTTCATAGGTAGGTATCAGGCTATTGTTCCTAGGGCCTATTTTTGCCACCCCAAGAAAATTATTTTCCTGTGCCCCTGTCAAGCAGAGCCATAGAAGTGATCCCCGGGGTGAATTTCCCATCCAATCATCAAGATTTTTTTTGAAGAGTGCTAATGAGGAGCTCTGTTTGATATAGATAGGTAGTCTGTTCCAGAGTATGGGAAGTCTCTGGGACAGGAAACTATCCCTGCAGCATGTTCTGTTTATTGTGGAGACAAGGTTTAGGTCCCTAGAGCGTGTAGCTCGGAGGGATTGGGATTTCTTTAAGTGGAGCATGTCCAACATCTTTGGGTTTGACATAGCTTTGTATGTTAGGCAGAGATCGCCTCTGAGTAAGCGATATGCGACGGAGTAAAGCTGGAGTTTCTTGAGTGCCTTCTTTTCACATGTATGAGATGCTAGATAACATTAGTAATAATTGACCTTGAAATATATTACTGATGTCAGATCATGTGTACATAATATAATATGCAGGAGAAAGCAAAACAAACAGGAGATGGTGAAATTCAGAACATCTACAAAAGTGGCAAAATAATTAGGAAACTGAAAGATCATTAACATTACCTGAAAATCCTAGTGGTCATTAAAGGGACTATAGGATAATGTCTAGACAAGGTGTAGACAGATTAGCCAAATACATTTTTCTGAGCATTTCTTATAAACTTCATGTCCTACGGAGGCCAGAAGATGTTATAGTGTGTAAACAAATATCTACAGCATAGATCTGTATGCAACTTGCTAACAGACATATTATCTCATCTAAATAATACTTGTGTGATTATAGTTTATGGAAGAAACTTTCTGTATAGGTGAGAAAATCAAAATGTATTAATATTTTGATTTATGGATGGGAGATAAGAGTATTTGAGCCTGACTTGGTAGAAACTGTGTTTCTGGTTGGCCATTATGCCTGAATAATGTTAATCTTATGTATGATATTTATGGCAAAAATGCACTTGTTAAAAAACCTAATAGGCACAACCTTTGAAGTGATGGGAACATTTTTTTAAAATGAGATTACTTTGGGGACAACAGCATTTGGTTACTAGAGTCCTGCATGTAGTGTGTTAAAAATTTGCTTCCAGACATTTTTGTTTATGTATTTGTGTCAAGTAAATAAGTAATCATCAGGTATAGTTTCTTACTTTCATGAGAAAATATGGAGCTTTG
This sequence comes from Protopterus annectens, assembly GCF_019279795.1. NCBI lineage: Eukaryota > Metazoa > Chordata > Ceratodontiformes > Protopteridae > Protopterus > Protopterus annectens. The sequence goes on from NC_056735.1 coordinate 1,870,124,669, forward strand.
AGCTGACAAAGTGACTTGGTCAGAGATGAGTATTAAATAAGAGCATTTCTTCATGCTGCGCTATGATATGCTATATAGTAATGGGTTAGGGTGCAATGTATTCTGGTAAGTGTGTAAGATAACAGACATTGATTTCATTAAGTTAAGCTGGGAGAACAAAGAGGAAATGGCACGTAGATGCTAGAGGAGGAGTTTGTGGAAGAATTATTGGAGATCTTGAAAGGAACAATATTTTCACTTTCTGAAAGGATTATACTAAGGTGAAAGAATAGGAGGCAAAAGGAGTGACCATGTCCAAAAACAGCTTAATGGTTTGCAAAAAAAAAAGAACAAAATGACATAATGCAGGCATAATTAGGAATTTAATGACAAAAACAGTTAGGAAAGCAAGGCAGTAATGCAAGAAACTCATTTATAAAACATCGGGCAGATGGAACCAAGCAGGGAATAAGAATCTCTACATGTATATCGAGGTGGGAAAAGGCAAACATCCAACACAGTACTTTTGAAAACTGATGAAACACAGAAAAAGCTGTTTAGAAATCAAACTAAAACCCTTTGTCATTATTCTGTCTTGTTGCTGAAGAAGGCAAAGACAGTATTTATCTGGAAGGGAAGAGTGGAGCAACACAGAGACATTTAGATAAATACATCACCTCCGGGAGAAGTATAACAATGGAGATGAGAAATCATAGCAGGTTAGATCTCAGATGGATTGCTTTCAAGGGTTCTAGTAGGGGTGCTTAAGGACTTAGTGGAAGGGCTAATGGTAATATTTGATAGGGCTTGAGCAGTGGTTCAGTTGCCCAAGAAAAAGAAGGTGGTTCAGAAGATGTTGTTTGGAAGTGGTCAGGAAAACAGCTGGGAAACTAATGATCAAGGACCCAAAGGAACTGCTATAAGGATGGTTTGCTTCATCAAGAATATTGTCCACAGTCTCTGAAAGTAAGACCTTAGAAGGCTATTAGAATCAACAGCATTCAAAGATTAGTGACTTGAAATGATCAGAGGGCTAGACAGTATGAAGCCTAAGGATAGTCTTATACAAGATAATGTATAACATATAGTACAGGGACAGATGGGACACAGAGAGACATGATCTCAGTCCCCAGAATTGAGGTAAGAAGACTGAAAACATCAAGAGAAAGCATAGACAGGGAGGAGCTGATAAGACCTACAGAATAGTTGGACTACTTTCATATCAAAGTTGAAGAGACAATTCACTTCTTAAAGGAGTTCTGTCAGTGCCTTCCAAGATGGTGGGATACATTTCCAAGAAATGAGCTGAAAATGGATAAGGAAGTGGAAGGTAAGGAAGCTGAAAGGACAGGGTAAGTGTATAGATGTTAACTGCAGTGATTGATGGACCTGACAAGCAAGACAGGCTTTTCACACCACTTTTGTTGCATGTTAAGATGTGCATTGAGCCTGTAAGCATTATTTATTTACTTATTGTACTGCTTACGTGAAGAAGGTTTGGGAGAAACAGAAAGAAGCCAAGGGAAAAGGAAGACTTCCAATGTAAGAGATGGATAGATTGTGTAAGAGAAGACCTGCAGCAGTCATGCATGATTGTCCAAGAAATTAGGAGGGTGTCACTGAATCAAGAGAGGTCATGGCATTTAATGCAACACCCTGACCCCGTGTAGAAAAATGGGAAAAAAATGGGGTTGATGATGATAATGATTATTTTATATGCTGAACAACAACAACTCAAATGGGAAGTCTTCATTTTCAGTGGAGTCATAGGGAGAAAGGTTTCAAAAACATTAAAGTGCTTGAAGTCAATACACATAATGAACAGCTTTGAGTAGTATGAAACAGCATACGAAATTAATCAGTTCACCATGAAATGAGACAATAATATACATCATGTATAGATAAAGAATGCTAAATTTGATACGGTATTGGTTTTAAAGGTTATATGAAAACACACATATATAATTTATACAGAATAGTCAGCCAGGGGACAGAGTGAAGCAGCACTTGTCTTCTACCAAATCACCTATTCCTGGAGCTGGGTGTGGAGTTTAATACCAAAGGACTACAATTGTAGATGAACGCCAGTAATGCTAGTCCAAAGGCATGTCTATATGTATTGCACATTGACAGACATGTAGGACAGTGGGTAGGACAAAAAGGACAAAAATCTACCTTCCACGGCACTCTCTCCCTCTCTCTCTCTCTCTCTATATATATATATATATATATATATATATATATATATATATATGTATATACATCGATAGATAGATGTATATGCTCTCTCTCTCTCTCTATCTCTCCCTCTCTCTCTCTATAAATATATATATATATATATATATATATATATATATATATATATATATATGTGTGTGTGTGTATATACATCGATAGATGCATATTCTCTCCCTCTCTCTCTCTCTCTCTCTATATATATATATATATATATATATATATATATATATATATATGTATGTACATCGACAGATGTATAGGCTCTCTCTCTCTCTCTCACTATATATATATATATATATATATATATATATGTATGTACATCGATAGATAGATGTATATGATGCTCTTCCATCTAACTCTTGACGCTCATCATTCAAGGGGGTAGAAACTTCAACAGAATGTGCCAACAAGATGTCTCTGCCTGGAGATACTGAGATGGCTCACCTGTTTGAAGGGATATGGCAAGAGGTTGCTACTTTCTATAGGAATGGAAGAAAGAGCCCATTGGGAATTCATAAGGACTAACATCAGGTTTCTGCTGGGGCACCAGAACAATTAAAAAATACATTGGAAATGAAATTTTCTTAAGAAATCAAGAACAACATACTAAAAACAGTGTTTTCATCATATTCATCAAACTCATATGTCACGCATTATAAGAAATTGTACAAGAACCAACATTACATACAACATAATTGCCTAAGATGTTAGCATTCAACCTCCTCTAGTAAAAATCAAGGCATTAGTTGTATTGCAAGCTTCATTTACACTGCATACATTTATACTCATATTAGCAATATGCTGACAACTGTTAAAGCAGTGATACTTCAAAGCATGAAATATTCATCACGAACAGCAAAAGGCTAGTGTTACACAAATAAATCTGTTTGTGAAGGACTTAAAAAAAACAAATGTGTTCTCCTGATTCCTTAAACTCAGTATCAGCCTCAGTCTTCAACGTTCTATTACTTTTTTGTTTGCATTAACAAGATGAGCGCTGTAATAAGAAAAGCATTAAAGTTGTAAATGCCTTGATTATGTTTGTGATGATCCACTGGACCTGTAATCAAGAAGCCTCAATCCTCACCACTGGCACCAGTGGGGGACATACACTGGGAGGCTGACAAGTTACACGCACAGTATTTCTGGATGCAGCTCTCAACATCAAGTGCAATTTCCCTTAAGAGCACACAGAGACCACAGTCATTCTGGGGCTGGTTTCTCCCTCTTTCTCCAGATCCCCAATAAGACTCCCCACTGGCACAGCTATAAAGTTCAGATCTCAGCTGAGTGACCAAGCCAAGACCTCCAGCACCCTCTCTGTCCAACCAATACTTTATGTCCCTGCCCAAGTAGCTGAGACATGCACTCTTTCAGGTTTGATTTACACACACACACACACACACACACACACACACACACACACACACACACACACACACACACACACACCTGGGAAAGGCTGGCACAGGTTTACTAGCTATGTCCCCTTCTGCCCAGACTATAAGGTAGTTTCCCCTGCCACTAGTCACTCCTTATCAACTACTTTAAAGACCTTAACAAAGGGTGTTTAATCTTACTGTGTAGTGTTATTATTAATACAAATGGTAGTTTGACCAAGAGCAAGGCTATTAGGAGTAGCCTACACAGTGTCACCAAATAAATATGCAAGTACTCTCAGAACTTAAATATCTCTAGACAGATCAGCCACAATGAAAGGTTTAAATATATTTAGCAATAAATAATAAAAGAACAAGAAAATACTCAGTACATAATTACAGGAACATCAGACTTCAAAATGACAGGAAATATTTAAAACAACATTGTAGGACAGTTTCAAATAAAGAAATACACTATCTAAGCTAAGCTTTGCTATATTCCTGACTATATCCAAGAGAATTACTATAACCTAGAAACTTACTTAATTAGAGGGAACAAGGGAGATGTGTGGTGAATGGGTCTTCTGGTCAGGTCCAAGACAAACTACAGAATGCTCAGTCTCTCTCAGAGAGTTCTTAAATTAATGTTTCAAATATTACTGCTGGGATAGCTTGCAGAATATCATCATTTCTTGTCATCTGAGTGTAAAACCTCCACTGCTGAAAGCTAGCAGTATTTAGCATCTACCTGTGAAAATACATAGATAAGGGCTTTTCCTCAGATCTTTGGCAAATGGTGAAAGTTATAAAACAATCAAACACTTCCACATCTCAAGCCTAGTAATTATTTCTCCTTTAAGACAACACAGAGAGCTCCCTAGTATAGATATCCTGTCTCTTGCTGTCATAAAGTAATTTAATTTCAGCTATTTTTCTGAAGTGTTGCTGAAATGACAATAACCCCCTGTGTTCCAGTTCTGTTCTATTCTGTAGGACATGCTGTAGTTACATTTTAAACACATTGCAAAAACCTTTTCAGCACACACTTCTGTACCACCTGTTTGATATATACCTGACATACAGTTCTAATGCATTTGTAACACAAGTATCTTATATGAATCATATTGATATTCACAAATAACATAATTGTTTATAAAATTCCAGATAGCTGGGCTGGCAATATCTCATTTCTTGACAATGTTACACTGTATTTTATATTGATTTTTATGGGGGATATGACTATGATTTGGAGAATCTAGAGATCTGGATAATTGGGCTTTAGATAAGGAAGCTGAAATGTATTGCACATAGCGCAGTTTTCTATAACAAGTGGAAGGATACTAAGTCACATCACACTGACAGTTCTATCGTAACTGTATATGATTTTGTTAACATATTTTAATGGTCTTCATTTCATGGATCTATCTTAAAACATAAAGTAGTTTTCCCAGATTATGATGACATGCTGGACTAAGATTCATACTAAAAGTCCAATAAACTTGATGTTTTACTAAGATCATGCGCAGTTGGGTATCAGTACTATGTCAGGTTGATTCCTCACATCTCAGAATAAATTACCATATATGCACAAGAAAAAATGGCTTGCTCTAGCAGTACATTACCTTGTACACCAAAGCACAAGTACAAAATAGCTTGCTCCAGCAGTACATTACCTCATACACCAATGCAGACATACATAATGATTGTTCCAGCAGTGTATTACCTCATACACCAATGCACAAGTGCATAAAGGGTTGCTCCACCTGTACATTATATTGCATGCCAATGCACATGTACACAGCAGATTGCTCTGGCAGTACATTACTTCATACACCAATGCACAAGTACATAAAGACTTGATCTAGCATTTCACTAACTCATACAGCAATGCAGAAATACATAAAGGATTGATCCAGTAGTACATAAAAGAACAGTCCATTCTTGCAAGCACATCACCCACCCACCCAAATTCAAATACATGTTTTTGTAGGATTTACTATAAAAATTTTGGATGGCAATTACTTGAACTGGGATGGTTGAAAGGCTACTTTCCAGTTGTCGTAATGCCAAACCAAATATGTTCGACTCCGCAACAACAAATGCTAGTGTGCATTCTGTGTTTTGAGGTCAGCATTGTGCTTGGATATTGCACTACATTGGGGAACTGTACTTTCTTCCTCACTGTAGTGCGATCTCGGAGTTTGTATCTATAAGTAGCAGGGAGTGGGAGGACAGTTCTCCACATGGGGTATGCAGGAGGGCTTGCTGCCCTGAAAAATGTTGGTTGGAAATCACTGGAAGGCAAGATAAGTTGCATAATGTTGACAATGTTGAATACTGACTTGTCAACATTACCGTTTTTGTTATTTTGTGTAGCCGATGTTTTTATTTTCACTGGTTTTTTTTTGAGTAAGTCATTACTAGACCGGGTGAGTTTCAGAATTTTGATAGTAAACCTTTTTGCAAGAGAGCAAGTCCTCTCCTGTACCCCTACATGGGAGCTTTGTTCCTCCAGTACTTTACTTTATTATTCTCATTCTGAGGTTTCTTGTAGTTTGGAAAAAAGAACAATATTTAAAAAAAAACATTACTTTATACAGGATGCTGTGATCTTGATAAAGAGTGACACCATTGAGCTAACATATATTGCTCCAATCTGTAATGGGCAAGGAAACAGAAGTAAACACAGCACTCAAGCAATTGAACAATCAAGTTCAAATAGAATAAACATTAGAAAAGTAACTCTGAATACATAAGTGTACTTTCCAAATACTCTGTATTGCACCACATTAAAGTATTAATCCAATCAGGGTTCTTGGGAATGTACAGCAGTTTGTAAGAAAATGTTAGCTGGATTATGGGCAATTGCTGGTTAAACTCCAGCTATCTGAAGTTACGAAAGGGTAAACAATGGTATGCTTTACAATGGTGTCATGTAACAAATCTAACTATCCTATTGGAAGCCAGCTCAAGTTTGTGTAGTAGCTTTGAGTATAGGTTAATTAAAAGACATGTAAAATGCAGAAATGATATTAGCAAGTACATGTTAACAATAAACAACCGAGTAGCCTTGGAGAGAAATGTCAGCTTATACAGCTTTTAGTTGGTTATTGACACAGCATTACCTATATGTTTTTCAAACTGTAATTGATTATAAGGGGTAAGATCTTATCAATTTATGGAGACTACTTCCTCATTGACTTGGCTAAAAAAGGTCAATGTAAGACAGACTTCAAATGAGATGGATGCATTGGATTTGTGTCTAGGATAATAATGTTAGAATAACAGTGATCTTGGTTCTTTTTAGAGAAGTGAGTAGGCTTAGTTTTATTATGATTAAGTGGTAACACCACAGTTTTAAGCCATAACTACAGTACACCAAAACTGGATTGCAGTTTGATATTGAGTTTGATGATTGCATTATGTGTAAAAAAATATAACAGATTAATCAGTATAGTCATGACTGTATTGGGCCAGTTTACCTTCTTGACAATAACATACTATGCCATTCATAATAATAGCAGAAAAGGAAATGCCCTGGTACAAAATCCTGAGGGACTCCCACAGTAACTGGCAGCACTTGTGAGATGACACTGTTTCAGAGAGAAAGCCCATTGATGTCTTAATTAATATTAATTAATATTAAAACTGAGTGAATAGTAACACTTGGTAGGATTTTTTTGAAGAATTCTGGGATGGGAAGGTTGACTTGAGTCATTAACCACTAAACTGCAGCATATAGCTATTTCTCATCCCTATTTCTTATCACCTTAAACACAAGGATAAATTGCCAGTCTAATATTTAAGCAATTAAAATCTGCAAGTTCTGTTTATAAGGGCCTTTTACTTAACTTTGTGAAGCTTAGACCTGTGTATCCCAGAACAAAGCTGACACAGCAGTCTGAACTCCCTGTAACATGTTTATTTTTTCTTTTACTTTATGTACCATTAGAGAATGGGCAAACTGTTCATTGATGCCCTGATTGGGGAACAAACGTTCAATAGCAGGGTATTAATGTACAAGTAATGCCCGCTAAAAAACAAGTCCATCACTTCACGGCAGCTTGAGCTTGGACAGAAAAAAAATAATGGCCGCCATTATTTTACACTCGCTAACCAACGCTTCTGCTGTTTAGTGAGTGTAAAATTAAAAAAAAAAGAAAATTCAAAAAAGTCTGTGTGTGTGTTTGTGTGTGTGTGTGTGTGTGTGTGTGTGTGTGTGTGTGTGTGTGTGTGTGTGTGTGTGTGTGTGTGTGTAAGTGTATGTGTGCATATGAGGGAAAGCAAGATTGGGTCATTATTTTACACTCGCTAAGCAGCACTGTTTCTGTTTAGCAAGTGTAAAAATAAATAAACGGAAAAAAAAGTGTATATGTGTGTATGTATGTGTATGAGTGTGTTTATGTTTCTGTTTGTGTGTGAGTGAATGCATGCATGAAAGCAGAAGAGATTGTGTGTATATGTATGTGTGAGTGAAAGCAGAAGAGACTGTGTGTGCGCGTGTGTGTGTGTGTGTGTGTGTGTGTGTGTGTGTGTGTGTCTGCGTGTGTGTGTGTTTTTGTGTGTGTGCATGAGAGAGACAGAGAGGGAGTGAACAGTGAGATTGAGTGAGCCGTTATTTTATACTCGCTAAGCAGAACTTTGTCTGTTTAGCGAGTGTAAAGTAAAAAAGAAAAGAAACTTAAAGTAATGTGTGTGTGTGTGTGTGTGTGTGTGTGTGTGTGTGTGTGTGTGTCTATGAGTGAGAGTGTATGAGTGTATGAAAGCAGAAAAGACTGTGTGTGTGTGTGTGTGTGTGTGTGTGTGTGTGTGTGTGTGTGTGTGTGTGTGTGTGTGTGAGTGTGTGTGTGTGTGTGTGAGAGAGAGAAAGAGAGAGTGAAGAGTGAAGAGTGACAGCAATCCCTGGCAGCAGCTGCAGTAGCAGTTAAGAGGTCTGCAAACCTCTGCCTCTCAACTGCACAGAGGTTTGCAGAATGTCCAGATTTTTGCCTCATATTTTTGGTATGGTCCTCATAAAATTTTGCTTTTCTGGTAAACTGCTGGCAAAGCATTGATAACTGAAGTCAGAAAATAATGGCAGACATTTAAATTTTATACTGGATTGCCTTCAGAAAATGTATGCTAATGCAAAACCTGTTATTCTATCAACTTTCTATGTTTGTAAAAGCAATATTTAAAAATACTCCCTATTTTTGAGTCTTTGTTCCCCCATTATTAATGGCATTGTCCAGATTTCTTGTTCTAAGAGGTTGAGAGATACTCTTGACCTCTTACATCAACATATGTTTATATATATTTTTGATGTAAAATGCTTCCTCCAACACCATTAACATATATTACAGCAAGTTTGAAACATTAGGTGGAGGAACTATTTTACATCAATAATATATAAAAAATTATATAGTACTTAAAAAAATAAGTTATAGTACTTAAAAAAATAAGTAAAATGCAACAATTTTACAGAAAGCCCATCTCTAAACATAGTAATGCCATCCAGGGTGTGTGTTAATGTGTAATTAATGCCCTTCCAGGGGTGTAGAGGCCCTCTGCCTGCAGTGTCGGGCTTCATAACACCCCTGGTCAGGTGTTAATTAGACATTAACACACACCTTGGAGGGCATTATTGCTTGCGTATTCCATTAACTCAGTGACATATGAAATGGCTGTAAATCCTGACTGCAAATAAAGGTCTGTGCAAAACCTGATGCAGATCTGTGAATCAAACAAGGAGAATATTATAAGACATGACTTCTTCCTGTAACAACATTTAGAAGGCATGTGCAACGTACAGACACTGGTCAATAGTCAACAAGATAAAATCACTCACTAAAAAATCTTATCTGCTTCAAGAAGTAAAATACTGTCTATTTATAAGACTCCGTGAACTTATCAGAGAGCAGAAGTCCTGCAGACAAATTATCTGTTATGATTTTCCATCTTTTTCAGGATAGTAGTTCCAAAATAATTTCCAGAAGAAATGTTCACCGATGTTCACTTAAAGTAGATGTCTAACAACAGCCTTCATTCTTGATCAGTAGCTTCCTTTGGGCAGAATTCTGTATTCCCAAAAGGGAATAAACAAACTTTAGGAATGTTATCAAGCAGAATTTAATATGGTTTCAGAGATCTGGGTGTGGAGTAGTGAAAGCCAACAATGTGAAAAAAAAGCCTCACATAATAGTACAGCCATTTAGCGGCAGAACCCACATGTACAATACATGGGAGACTGTTCTTGGCCTGCAAAAATAAATGTATAGAGCACCAAGGGCATGAGATCGCCACTAAGGAAGTGGTTAGGGTTATGGTAGGTGGCTTCTAAACTGGGTAGTGTTTCACAATGTGGTGCAAGTTTTATGTGGTGAAAAGTGGCTATTTTGAGTGCTTTATTTTGGAAAGGTCTGATTATATGTTTTTCTATCCAGTTTATTATTGCAAAAAACACTGTTTCGTAACTTTATATGTATGATATTTTGAATAATGTTTTTGAGCTTTATAGTGTCTTTCTTATTGCAAAATGAGTTTGAATAACCTATATATACTATTGTGTCTCTATTTCTCTTTAGCTTTATATCATGAGGAATCACTGAAGCTTTGTGTAGATGAGAACTGCTGCTTTAGTTATTCTCCCTCTGTATCTACCTTAAATTTATTTTAATCGCTGCCTTTGCTTTATTATATCTGTTACTAAGATTCCTCAGGATGTGCTACACTTGTGCCATGCATTACTGGACTTATCCAGGGTCATTGCTTTCAAGGCATTTTCCACCATTTTTGGCAAATGATTTCCTCATTGTTGTTGTATCTTTCGGCTTTTCCCAGTTAGGGGTCGCCACAGTGGAACTCCTGTCCGCTAATGATTGGCAGTAGATTTTTACGTACTGAGTTGCCAGCCCTGACGCACAACCTTCAACGAAGGTTTGCCCATTCACGCATGTCTCCACACTGAAGATGCTTTAGCTGAGAAATGAACAGGACAACGTCTTACTGTGAGGCGACAGCGCTACCGCAGCACCACCACTGTTGTATACCATTTACCTTCAGGCTTGAGTTTTGCCATCTTATCTTTAAAAGTCCCATTTTCCAAAAGCTCCTACTTCACTTAATACGGGCACTTATATTCTGTTAGGGACTGCATTATTACTCCCCATACTACTCAGTCAGACCCCACAAGAACCACCATTTTCAGAAAACATATTTTCATGAGCATGATATTTTATAAAAAAATCTTAAACCAGTGGCTTGGCTTTATTTTACTCACATAATTATTACTGCTTAAATCTGCTTTATACCACATTTGTACATGTTTAGGTTTAAACACATTAATAAATGATTAATTAATTTGATTTATCAAATGTAGCTTCACTTTAGTTATTACAACAATCCTGAACGTTTAAAAGTACTTTTTTATGAGGGCAAAGCCTCAGACCCCCATGAAAATGATTGAACCTACTGCACTCACGAACGCTTGATGTCCTTAAGGGATCACTTGCATATATCCCATGGGTCTTTATTCCAGGAGGTTTAATGTATCACATAGTGAAAACTTTAGTTTAGCTAGTTTTTTCTTGTAGCTTTTATTGTAAATATAATCAATGACAGGGTTGTTGTACCTTGGGAAGAATACCTCTTGCCCAGACCCTCAGTGATTTCTACATATATCTTAGGGCCCTTCAGAGGCCCTGTCCTCCCACACCTAATCTGATTTCACAGTATTGTTGCTGTCTATAGTTCTGAAACAAATTTGTGTCATTTATTGTTTCCCTTTCCCTTTGTTCTGTCTTCTCTTAATTATTTTTTACTTCTTCACATCAGCCCAGCTGCCTAACTTCACCCACATTGTGCTTATCAACTGAAAACTACTGCAGGCTACATCTGCAGTTTCTCTAGAAATGTATTTACAACAATCCTTCTTTCAGTAGGCTATGAATGTAGAGATCATTCCAAACTCACCCTGTTCCTTTTCCCAGTCATAGTGGTAAAAATGACACTTGTCACTTTGTCATTATTGCGTACAAGTGGTTACAGCAATTATATAGTGAGACAGAAGTAGCCTTGCATAACTCACACCATCAAATGAAATTAATACTGTACTGGTTCTGTGCAAAGATCCTGTAAGGTTTATTATTTAATTCATTAATGAAAAGCACCTAAATGTTTCTCCATCGATATAGTCACCCTTCCCCTTTTATCCTCAGTGGAAAGCAGTAGCCAGGATACCAGGGGAATAAGAAAAAAAAAAAAAAAACAATGCACTTTTGATGGAATAATGATTTACTGATTTTGTTTATTTATTCTGTAGTTTTCCCCTTTTTCTGTGCAAACAGATAAAGACTATCTAGTTTGCCACTTATTTTTCCACTGGATAAGTTGCAAAGCCCACTTAACCAACAGCTTAGTCTTCTCCAGCTCCTCATAATGATTGATTAATAGCCGCCCTGTTTATGCCTGAGGAGCGTGACTACTTTGACCCTACTAACTCTTCAGAAAGGAATTCTCTACCACACTTTCTGTGAGAAAATACTCTGTATATTTCTTGTGAGCCTGTTAACCTGCATCTCTATTTGGAATACATTCTTGTGCATGCATCTCCCTTCTGGAAAGTTTAGAGAAAAGGTGGAAAGGGATCTAACCTGTAGGGATCTCATACATGTATCCATTTCTTTAATTTGCAAATCCAAAATTATTTCTCCACCCAAGAAATTTGTACAGGAAACAGGGAAATCCCCTACTCTTTTCTTAAAGTAATTGCAGTGGGATCTTTCACCTGAACTGCCACTAACTCAGGCAGATAGGATCTCATTTTAATGCCACATACTAAGAATGGCACAATCAGAAGATCCCTTATGCTTCAATACAGTATTAAAATAAGAAAACAAATCCAAGCAGCTGTTGTGGAAATAGAACTCACAGACTTGTAATCTGAAATCAAATGCAAGTCTGTAATCTGTTGAACCAATGACACTAAACCCATACAACCTACTTTTCTCTATTCTAAATTCATGATACAGCTCCATATTTATGCATAAATGAAGAGACAGAGATTTCCTATGTAAGTGTGGTGGACACATGACATCAGTGACATTATACGTGGAGTGAATGGATCATGTAATCTTTTCTCCCAGTTTTTTTTCAAGACTTTCCGTGTATGAGTTTAACCTACTACACAAAACTGCTGAAAATATTTATTTAACATTAAGATCCTTTTTAATGTTCTTCCTTTTCTGCTTCTTTAGATTTCCCCTCACAACAATAAAAACTGGAACAGACAATACCTTGACAAGGGAGTAGTTATCACAGAGCATCACTAACCTGCAATGAGAGAAATGTTCTGCCTTCTCTGTTTAGAAAAATGTAGAAACATATATTAAAAATCATAATACACATAGTCTTAAATGTGTTTCCTTCTTAATGCAGTTTTTTGTATTAGTTTTTTTATTTCTTATCTTATGAGTGACTCATTCGTTGTAGCACTCTTATCCATTCCCTATAAGAAGTTTGTGTCTCCCCTTTCTTTTCTCCTTACTGATTTCTCTCCTCCTCTGCTTCTTTTCTATAGCCATACTGTCCTTCCTTCATCTTTCTTCTTTTTTTCTATTTCTCTTCCTTTGTTTTCTCGATGGTGGTCCCAACTATGAATGCATATTGTAAAGGCTCCCTCACAAACAGCTACCTTAACTGTACACTAGATTATAAAAACAAAAAAACAAATCTCCATTGCTAATATTTATACTCTTTTATGATTGTATGAATTTGACTCTGCAACATTTTCCATTTGCAAGCCTTTGTCTAAGTATTCTAGTTACTAACTTGTTTTCAAACCACACTTCTGTTAGTGGGCCAACAAATCATTAATAAAACATTAAACAAATACAGTTTAAATGTATTAATTCACAATGAAAATTATGAATATTTTCAGCATGAAGCAGGGAGCTCATTCCTGTACTATATCTCAAGCACAGTTTCAAAACCCAAGGATTGACTTTTCTTTACTGAAGTCGTTTACAGAGTGAATCATCATAAAGCAGCTGAGTTTCATATTAGGCAGCGTTGCAAACTATTCATGGTAGGTAGCTGTAATTTGTAGTTATGCCTGTATATTTAATTATCTATCTATAGGTACATCTCAGTCTGCCTGCTGACAGGTTCCTGTTGTTTTTTCAAGACTTGATAATATGAATCTCAAAACTTTGAGCAATTAAGTATGCTCAGTATAAATACATGCTAAGATCAAACTTACTATATCTTGGCGAATTCCATCTTCTCCAGTCTTATCCAGTCTGAAGTACTGAGAAACAGAAATCTCAGAGTTAGTATATGTAAGTAGCAGAATACGGGGGTTGCCCTTTGCAAAAAAAACACTTTACTGAGTAATAGTGAGTTTTGGACTTTGCTGTTTTACGTGCAGGATCATTACTTTACTGAGTAATAGTGAGTTTTGGACTTTGCTGTTTTACGTGCAGGATCATTACTTTACTGAGTAATAGTGAGTTTTGGACTTTGCTGTTTTACGTGCAGGATCATTCTTAATTATTCAGGGCTTTGGAAATCACACTGTTGAGTGTGTAATTTCCTACAGGGCCCCCTCATTGCCTGTGCACCCATTTACAATTAAGACCAGATTATGCATATTTAGTTAAAACTCATTTCCTATTGTGGACTGATGAAATAGGGGAACCAAGTAATACAAGAAATGTGGCATGGTATGTGCACACAGCCCTAATTAAAAAGAGCCAACTGACATAAATAACCATGAAAAATATTTCTACACAACAATGCAGAAAAGTTGCAAAATATCTTCTGCTAGAATAACAACATGGCAGTACAAAAAACATGCACGCTGCTTTTGCTTAAGACTTAAACAAAAGCCACTTCAGGCCTCATGCTTTCATAATAATAAACTATAGATGAGCTTAATGCATGAATCAAATGCGTTATATACTGTTAGACTGTAAACAAGTGCTCGAAACCCCTAATCAGTGCTGCAGTTATCACAAGAAGAAAGAAGAGCATCTAGATGTGAAAAGTCTTATTCTTACTTAGTACCACTTAAAGTCTTCATTTCCTAAGGCAAAACCACAGATATTACAAGTAAAGTTGGATAGAAAAGGAAGGCTATATGTATTACTTTAAGAAAAGTAATTATTTTGTCATGTATCCTGAAAGTAAGTCTGATTCTAAATACAGGACATAAAGTCTGATCTGCTTGCATGCATCAGGTAATATTTAAATGCAGCATACCCCTGAAATGTTATGATTATCTACCTCTTAATAATAGACTGTAAAAAACACATTCATATGAATTTCTTAAAAAGCAAACAGAAGCTTAAAACAATATACTCTGACATGTTAGAACTCCTTCAGGTATTGTGTGCATTGAATTTAAGAAGGTCAGCTGAAAGAACAAGAGATTAAGCAATAGCAGGTCCTCTCAAAGAGAAAAGTAAGCACTGGTTAAGAGATGTAGAGTCTGTTGTAAATAAATGCTTACTGGTTCATGCAATCTGTGTATAGTCTGTTGTAATAAATGCTTACTGATTCATTCAATCTGTGTATAGTCTGTTGTAAATAAATACTTACTGATTTATCCATTGTGTGTATAGTCTGTTGTAAATAAATACTTACTGATTCATCCAATCTGCCTTTCCTCTGCCTAGCAGATAGGTTGCAAGGTCCATGATGGATGATGGCAACCTTTGATTGTGTGTGCAAGTGTGTGTGTGTATTTGTGTACATACAGCATAGATGTGCGTGTGCGTGTGTGTGTGTGTGTGTGTGTGTGTGTGTGCGTGTGCGTGTGCGTGTGCGTGTGTGTGTGTGTGTGTGTGTGTGTGTGTGTGCGCACGCGCACGTGTGTGTATGTTATTCACTTACTGAAGGGGAAGTATCTCAGAGTTAGGACTGCTTCCATCCGGTAATTTTATGTGCAGAAGTTGTCCAGATTTAACAAAACAGATGGGAGACTAGAAATGCTCTGATACACATTTTACTTACGTGTCATCAGTTATCTAGCAGCTTGCTGAGTGAAGTAATTGAAGGCTGCAGGGAGTGGCATAACAAAGAAATATACTTCCAAGAGTTAGCAGAGGTGACAAGACATTTGCATTACGTAACAACATATAATTAATATATATGACCAATTAGCCGACTATAAGAGCAAGTCAAAGGACAAAGAGCTATTAACTTAAGTTCCCGGATTTCTGATCACAAATTTGTATGGTTATGGAATGCTTTCAATGCATAGTGTTTCTGCTTCCCAAAGACCGAATGCTGCATTTCTTGGCATTTAGCTTGAGCCATTTTTTGATGCTTCAGGAATTAACTTGACTTAGTTCTTTTCGGAGAGTACATAAGATTTGACAAGCACATCCAATTTGAAGTAGTCAGCAAATTTTGTTAACCAGACATCACTGTTATCAGTTTAGATGACTGAAAAATAGATACCAAACAAGAACGGACATAGTACAGAACCTGGTGGCCACCACTGTTCAAATTTTCTCAGTCTGTTGCACACTTTGATGATTTGTGTTATATCCTTACACCAGTTTGCAGTGTATCTTACCATGTAGTGATTTATGTTTACGACTGTCAGCTTATAAACAATTCCATCATACGTTATGGTATCAATTGTCTTGGCCAGATCACAGTAGGCAATGAGGATGGTGCAACCACCATTAACTGCCTGAGTGACTTTCTCAAAGAAGATGACAAGATTCTGCAGGTAATATCTGCTCTTTACAAAGCTGAAATGCAGTGGGTAAAGCTCAGTCAGCTGTTTGATGTCATGATTTATGAAGTTGGTGATAATATGCTCCATAGTTTTACAGATAAGATTCCTAATGCAGATGGATTTATAGTTCCTGGGGTCTGGGAGGGATCTATCATTATGGAGGGGCATTACTATAACAGTATGTCAAGATTCTGGGACAACATCTGTAGCAAACAATACTGTACAAACCACAAACCTAGTATTGTATTAACTCAACAGGAAAGGAAAATACTGAGCCTTGTCTGGGGATTGAACCCAAGACACCCCACATTCTGTGTGGCTGTTACTGTCACCAAACCAAAGAAGGGTATCTGGATAGTTGGATACCTGGTTTCTTCCATGAGTAGTTTATCCCTTCAACTGGAAAACCACAACATACAATGCAGTATAAAACCTGAACCTAGAACTGTATTAAAAACTGGTTTAATATCACTTTACCAATCGCACTTTTGTGAGAGTTAGCATTGCACTGAACTGGATAACTGAAAATAACTGAATATAAAAACATTGACCAACACAAAAAGCAAACGCGGAAGTGGAGAATGTCGAACTCAACACAATTCGAGCATTCTCCACACTTCTGCAACTGCTAATACCCTGCAACATACACTAAACAACAATTAAAAGAAGATTTGTGTGCATTGTTTTTACAAATATGTTTAGCTAATGCACTCTTCGTGTTCATAATTCTGATGTCATAAATATGTCTTAAAATTCTTTCTTTAAACCTTTTGACAGTTTTGACAGCTGATATTGTTGGGCCCAAACCTAGCTTTAGTTTTAAGAATTGCAACAACCTTAAAAACTTGTTCTGTAACCTCAGACAGCCGCAACCCATAAGACCTGAGAGGGTAGTTACTTTTCCTTGTCAGAGGTGCAGAACCTATTTGGCTATCTCGAAACAACAGATTTTTTAAACATCCACGGTTTAATTTTATCTTTAAACCCAGTTGTTATGTAGATTGCCAAACACCACATATTGTTTATCTGTCTACTTGTGATATGTGTACCTGTTTTTATGTTGGAAAGACTGTCAAAAGGTTTAAAGAAAGAATTTTAAGACATAGTTTTGACATCAGAACTATGAACATGAAGAATGCATTAGCTAAATATATTTGTGAAAACAATGGGCACAAATTCTCTTTTAAGGCCCTACAATGTGTGAAAGAAAATATTAGGGGAGGTGATTTGAACAATCGTATAGAGAGAGCTGAATTACAATGGATACTTAGATTATAGGCTGACAAACATCCTGGGATTAATGCTAGTGTTTGTTTAATACCTGCCCTGAAAGGGCACAAAATGAAATTTTAATGTGATTGGTTATTATTTTTTAGATCCTTTTGTGATTGGTGTTTTTACTATAAAAGAATTGTAGTGATGGTTTTATTCATGGATCTGAAGAACCGTAATTTACGTGAAAGCGCTTATCCATTTATTATTTTAATAAAGTATATGCTAATGGTTATGGTAGCCCTGTTGGTTATTAATGTAGTTTACTGTTTTATCTCCAGTTTTGGCTTTTGTGTACTGGTTGGCCATCTTTTTCATTATACATTCAGATTATGCAATGGGTCCTTTGAAGAGGATCAAAACTAGCTTTAGCAGAGAAGGATTCACTGAACATTTTGATGATAAAAAGCTGTCTTAACAGAGGGAACCCCATTTCCCATATAGGGAGGCACCCCATGGTTCACTTTAATATAATGAACTCCAGGGTTATAGTTCTCAGGATAGGAATACCTTTATTTGTCAGCAAGATCTGACACTGGATTTGAAGAATCTCATATCACAGAGTCCTGGCTGTGAACATCTGTCCTGCTCCTCTGTGCAGCCCTAATTTGCTTTCATATTTTTTTAAAAAACTACTCTGCGGTGGTGGTGCTGCGGTAGTGTTGTAGCCTCACAGACGTTGCCCATTCGATTCTCAGTTAGAGCGTCTTCTGTGTGTCGACATGCGTGAATGGGCGTTCCTTCATTGAAGGTTGTGCGTTAGGCCCGGCAAGCCAGCACGTAAAAATCTACTGCCAATCATTAGCAGACTGGAGTTCCGCTGTGGCGACCCCTAACCGGGAAAAGCCGAAAGACACAAACAAACAATTTTTTTTAAAAACTGCCTTTTAATTTTAAAGCAAAATCAATGGAACTTTAATAAATTGAGTATGGGTACAACTGGCTATGACTGGTTTTAGATTCAGAAAAAAATAGAGAAATTGAATACACATACTTTGAAGCAGTGAAAGTTGAGAAAAGACCATACTTTACAAAAGCTAAAACACAAAGCAGGGCAGAAGTTAACTTTGTGAATTGAGTGTTTTCATTTTGTAAATGGAGCAAGGCGATTTATTCTAAATATAACAACGTCCAAAGTTCAAATGAATATGATGAAGCGAAGGAAGGATGATACAGT
>NC_056735.1:1870148440-1870205940 GCF_019279795.1 Protopterus annectens
TAAGAAGTATTGTCTTGTGTTTTTATTATTTATTATTAAATATCTTTAAACCTTTCAACTGTGGCTGTTTTTTGTAGAGGTAATTTAAGCTCTAGAGTACATTGCATGTATATAGTGATACTTTCCAAGCCACCCCAAATAAGCCTTGTTGTTCAGTCACACTTACCACTTGGATAATAATATTTCACAGTAATAATTTTACACCCTTTGATAAGAGCCTTATTAGTAGCTGATATTAGTGGTTGGTGGTGGTGATTACTATCTTATAGCCTGGACAGTATGGGGCATAGCTGGAGAACCTGTGCCAGCCTTCCCCAGGAGTGTATGTGTGTTTGTATATAACTCATATCCCAAAGTGTGTATGTCTCAGCTACTTGGGCATGGACACAAAGCAGTTGTTGGTCAGAGAGGGTGCTGGAGGTTTTAGCTTGACCACTAGGCTGAGATCTGGACCCTATAGCTGTACCAGTGGGAAGTCTTATTGGGGATCTGGAGAGAAAGGGAGAGCCTCAAATTGACTGTGATCTCTGTGTGCTCTTAAAGGAAATTGTACTTTACTGTGTGTGTATTTGTTATCCTTCTCAATATGGATGTCCCTAACTGGTGTTAGTGGTGAGGATTGAGCCTCCTTGATTGATGGGCCAGTGCGCAGGTGTTAACACCTTGTTTGAGAAGAGGACAGACCCAAGACTATCAAATTCTCTGCCAGGAAAATACATGTGACCAGCCAACTCAGACTGCTAAGAACCATGCTAAGCTGTATGGTATCCAAGACTGTGCTACAAAGCTGGTAAAACTACTTACCTGTAAATATTTTGGGCTTAGGTCACAGCTGAAAATTAAGAAATAAATAAATCTTGTGCAATATCTACATGTCCTGTCTATTTTCATGTGGGAATTTTCCATGTGCAGTCCACCTAAGTTTTCTTTTGTGTGTGTGTGTGTGTGTGTGTGTGTGTGTGTGTGTGTGTGTGTGTGTGTGTGAGTGTGTGTGTGCGTGTGCATGTGTGTGCACATCTGTGTGTGTGTATACACCTTGCAAACAACTGATATCCTGTGCAAGATCACTTCCCTGCCTTTCGACCCTTTTTAGTAAGATGAGCTCCACCTTTCCACCTGACTGACTAGGACAAAAGAGATTTTGGAGAGCGAATAAATAAGCTGTTCTGTACAGCCATAATGGTAACCATAGTTAAAAAAAATATCACTAACTGTCACGAGCTGTTATGAGGATAAAACTTGGCAAAATTAGTTACAGATTATTTGGTTCATAATACTTTCTTTTTTACTTCAGAAAAGTCTGTCTAATTTTAATCAAAAATTTGTTTAAAAAAATATCATATTCGAATATCCTTGATGCATTTTAAATTTATCAAAGTTTTTAAAGGGAGATGCTATGTACATTAATTAAATGGTTCTCATACAAGAATATCTTTGGCCTCAGCTGTCAGTTGCACTAGTCTCAGTGAATTAAAAAATGTGCATATTTATAACACTATTTTAAGTCTTATTACTTTTTGCCCTACAACTGTGTAACTGCAGACACCTAGCTTATGTTACTCTCTGCCACTTTGTTCAGACCTTTATTTGTCTTTATACATTATAATCTTAATTTTTATACAACCTTCGTATGCTTAATTTGTATATGTCACAATACTGTTGTGGAGGTTTTCTCCCTGAGTCTTCTCTGAAAATAGGCCCTGCCAAGTCAGGCTTTCTGGTCAACAAATGAAAATCAATAAATAAGCACATCTACTTTCATTATCCATTATGCACATTATTTGGTGAGAAGCTGGAGTTGCCTCATTACCTAAACTTGGACATAGTAACTATGCAGAGAGCTTTTATCCTCAGTTTCTCTCTGTCATACTTGCTAACCTGTTGCAATGGTACATTATAGTAATAGGAATGTTGTCACTCTCATGACATGGTTTCAGACTGAGCTTAACCTCCTTCATGGTAATTTTATGGTTATTTTCTGCTTCCATGACTGCATTTTTAGGCACATGGATGACAGAATGCGAGCTACAGCAGAATTTGTTTTTAACAAAGCTTTTGACAGAGCTGATCTTGTTTTGCTCAGATAGGCGATGGCTGAACAATGCACACAAATCATTTTGTATCTATGCTGAGAGCAGATTGCTTAGGATGAGAATCTGTAAAATGAACTTTGACTCATGTTTTACTTCTCCAGAATTCCATAATGCTCTGTGTTTGATTTTTTTCTAATATAGGCTTCTTGCAATCACATTGTGCAACATCAAACAAAAGCACAAAGGCTGTTTCAGTCCTTTGTGGGATAACCATGTGTCCATGTTAAAAAAGTACATCTCCAAAGTATACTTTGAGCACCTTAATCTCCCATCTGTAACTGGTCAGTGGCCTGTTTACTGTGAACAATAAAGTATCAAGCCACTTTTGTTCATTGCACCTATCTGAATGCACATGGTACTCCATATTGGGCAGTCCAGTCCATGAGGAACTCATTCTTTTTGACTGCGGTTGTGTTTAAATACATGATGGTGATTATGAGAATGACGATGATGATTACACATCACCCTCATTTATCTTTTAAAGTGTATACTGAGGAAACCTCCAAAAAGTTTCCTATGCTTCTGACTGTCCAGTTTAAAAACAACAGATACCAGTGCCCAACAGTTGATGAAGCCATTGCAGAGATGAACTTTGACCTTGTATTTGGTGATCAGACAGTAGTGGCTAACATTACCCAACAGTCTGTAAGTACAGTCTGCCACTGTGACGATCACATTCATGTGTGAGTATTATTGTACTATTGAGCTTTACTTTCAAACCTTTGTTAGCTATTCCCTGAACAGAGATTTAGCTTTGGAGACTATACACACCTCTCAACTGGGTCTATATTAGAACATCAAAGTTTCAAAACTTCGAATTTTCTAATATTGACCCCTATTCAGCAAAAGCTGAAAACATCGAACATGCAGAACAGCAAATTTTTTCCTAGGGAAAAAATTTGCTGTTCCAAAACACATACATACAACACAAGCACACCAAACAAACAGCAATCCACACACATACACCTAAAATCTTAACCTAACCCTACACTAAACTATACACACACCACTAACTATCCACTTACCTTAACCCAAACCCTAACCCTAAGGTCCATCACTATCGCACACTCACCTCACCTGCGCCCTAACCCTAACTCACCTACCCTGCCCTAACCCTCACGACAACACAGTCACACAATTACCTGACCCGCCCTAACTCTAACTCACCTAACCCACCCTAACCCTCACGTCCACACAATCACACACATATCTAACCCACACCCTAACCCTAACTAACCTAACACGCACTCAATCGCACACTTACCTGAACTGGACCCGGAACTTTCCACCACAGCGCTGAAAATACCGGAGCAACACAAACAGACAACTGAATTCTTTCCCTAGGAAAAAATTCTGTTTTCTGTTGCTTTGATATTTTCAGCTTTCGCTGAATCGGGGTCAATATTAGAACATTCGAAGTTTTGAAACTTCGATGTTCTAATATAGATCCTCTCAACTGTACCTCATTGTGAGTACCTCATTTTTGTTCTTAAAAATTCGTTCTTATATACTGTTCTACACTGGATGAGTCTATCACACATTTATTGGTAAGAATTCTTTTAACAAATAGCCACCATAGTAAATAATATTGAATCATGTAACTTCATTAAAAGAACTTTGATTAACTATCAGTTAACAGTTATTAATGATGCTGTCAGCTTCCTAGTTAAAGTTGTTAGTAATTGTTTCACATTTTCACAGTTTGGTCCACACTGTGAATGTCACATTTTCCTAGTTTGGCCCACACTGTGAGTGGCAATGATCCACATTTTGGAGAGGGAAGGATGAGAGATATGGGACTGGATTAGTGACACTTAATTGAACAGTAAAATGTTAGAAACCAAAAAGCATCAATAGTCAAATGACTGAAACTGAATTACTCAATGTAAAACAGTTTTTATGCAGGGGGCAAGCTCCCCTGCCCCCACACACCCCCTGCTACTTATATATACCAACTCTGACATCGCACTACAGTGAAGAATGGGCAACATCTGTTATCGCTGCTGTTCCACCATCTCGTACACAGAAAAGCCAGTAATAAAAATCAGTTCAATTTCAATGAACTAAACCAGTTTCTGGTTTTGACAAAATGACTAAAATGAAAGGTCATTCCCCACTGAGACTATAGTGCACAATATGCTCTGTGGAGTATTTTACTGAAGGTTAAGCAAGAAGCAGTATTGCAGAAGTTGTGTCAGAAATCTGAACTCAACCACTCTGATCTTAATCTGTCAAAGACTGACTACAATATATGATCAGTAAAACATTTTTCCACATGATCCGGAAAACGTATATTTGCCCTTTCACAGAGCAATGAGGATGGGTGACCTACACAATGATCTCAGTGCATATCTACATAATATAATTCACTATGCATGTTTTACCAACCCCAACAGATTCTCTTTAGATTACTTGAATTTTAGCCCATTATGAACATACTATGGCTAAATTTCATGGGTACTAAACAAATAAACTGCCTCAAACTAATTATGTGTCACTGTGATTTGAAAGGCCAGTTTTCTCTTGAAAGCTCACTGATTCTGGTGGCAGAGAGCAGGTCATACCATGCACACTTTAAAGATACTCTAATGTCCTAACATTTACATTTGGTAGAGGTAAGTCACAGGCACTACCACAAATAAATAAGCTATACTGAGACATACCAAGAGAAGGATGCTAGCAACCACGCACTGTGTGACATATCAGGTTTTCGAATCTTGCATTGTGGCATAATCTGTGCTACAGAATGGTGCAGTGGTTACATTTTATCTTCTCCTTCAGATCCTTCAGACTAGCTCCTAGATGTCATTTGTAACACAAGAAACTGGCAGCCATGCCCAGAAACTCCTTCCTTGTTTCATATGATTTCCTTTAAATACGTTCATTGATTTAAGGCTTGAACATTTTGAGCTGGAGCCAAAACAAAACAGTTCTTAGCAGGACTGTTACCAAGCTTTTGTGCATAATAATAGAAGTCTTTTAATTTAGTGCTGTTCAGAAACATCTTCTGAAATACAAGGGATAACACAAGGAGGATCAATAAATCCAGTTTTCTTGCTGTGCCTGAGAAAGAGCATTCACCAGACTCCTAAGTGTGGTAAGAGTGTTTTCAGAGAATCACAATAGTTATAAAGCACCATCATCCCTGAAATTTTATTTATGATATTTTGTTTTCTATTTAGATATTGTCATAGATAAAGAAATGCAGTATTCATTTGGATGGTAGCATAAATACTAATGAAGTACCACATAGATCATGGAATAGGGTCTATATTAAATTGTCGACAGCTCACAATGTCGACTCTTAAATGTTGAACACCAAAATGTCAAACCACAAAAATAGTGAACGGCCATATAACCGATTTCTTTTGAATGGAAAGAAATCGGTTGGCTGTTCTCTGACACCTGCCCTTTCCCTGAGTGTAGTGCAGTCTTGGAGTTAGAATATTTAGTTAGTGGAGTGTGGGGGTGAAGCCCCCACTTAAATATATTTGTTTATGTGTGCCGTTGGTGTTTGGCCAGTTATATGGCCATTCATTATTTTTGTAGTTCGACATTTTGGTGTCGAACATTTCAGTCGACATTGTGAGCTGTCAACAATATAATATAAACCCATGGAAGATACTGTTCAGACTTCTCCAGTCAAATGTCTCAGTGTTTATCATGAACTTATCTTTTCAACCCATCGTTCACTGTTTTCTATGTTTTCCAGTTTTTGAAAATGCTTTTTTATTTATTTTATTTGTAACTTATTTGTTATATTAAAACATCTGCAGGTTTAGGTACTTGCATTATCAATATGATCCTGCTCAAAGTGTCTACCATTTTCACCAAGCGTAAAGCAAATCCTGACAGTAGATTATCACAGGTAGTACAGTTATGCAACTATAATATACTAATATACCAGTATTTATATTTTCAACTTAAAAACTCTATCACCTATTTCAAAATAATATCTGGCAAAGGATTATTATAATTCAAAATCTGTGTGCAGAAATTACACTTCACTATAACCCATTTGAACTTAATTATGTATAGTCTGCAAAGGATACTGATTCTGTCTTAGACCTGACACTTTGTAACTAGTGAGTGTCAGTAGTACAATGGGTAATACCCTTGCCTTTAGTGCAGAAGGCTATAGGTTCTCTTCCCACACCAGCTCAATCATTTGCTGGCACTGCAGAGCAGCATAAGGGGGGTGCTGTACTACTGAGTTTGTCACCCTTTGGATGAAATGTTAAACTGAGTTCCCATCTGCTTTGGTGGTAGCTCATTTGGATGTGAAAAATCAGACATCACCTATAAAAAAAAGAGTAGGTAAAGTTCCCTGATGCTCTGTCAAAATTTCCCATAGTAGTAAAAGTACCACCACAAGTCCCCCTGAAAAGATGCCACTAGCCTAATGGGACTAACCTATCAGCAAAGGATAAATAAATAAATTAATTCAGGTTATGATATACCTGACCCATTCCTTCTACTGCATTTTACTTGCACAATTAATTGTGGATGGAAGAAAGTCATTCCTTTTACTCTTGTGTCACTGCTCTAGCCGTGGTAAACTTTGTAAGCATGGCCCGTTTGTTCAGTGGATAACAGGAGCCTCAGTTCTGTTATCATCATAGATCAGCACATGATTAAGCTGATTATTTTCCTTTTGTTTTACTCTGACATATTTATGACCTCATGTTAGTAACAGTGGCTTAATAACTACCCTGAATAGCCTCCAGAACATGACTAATGTTAACAATGAACTGTATCCAGGGGAGTCCCTCAAGGTTCACTCCTAGATTTCATTGTGTTGTCATGCCCAGAAGGGGTTAGAGAGGTTAAAAGAAGGTCTCTTGAACTGTTTAAGTAGAAGGTGTGTTTTATTACACATCCTGAGTAGTGCACATGGACAGATGCATTTTGACCTAATTTGAAGGGAATTTAGTGGTCATTGATCCATTCAATACTTCCAGGATTACATTTTTGAAAAAAATTCCACATTGTAATGCAAGTTTTAGTCCATAACTTTTAAAATGCAGTAGATTTCTAGTTTTAGCAACAGTTTCAGAGTTTCAACATTTTTTCATAATTTTTGTCAATAGTATAAAATAGCATAAAAAGCAAAATATGGTTATAATATATTACTTCCAGTAAAGAAAACAGCAATGACATAAATGTGGTTCTGATATAAACAATGATAACACGAGATACAGAAAAAGTATAAGATTTAGATTGTTTGAATACACTGAGTAGCATACAACAACTGGGGAGTCAAAACAAGATGGCAAACTGGGTAGGTAAGCATAAAGTAGGAATGTGAATGAAATGGTCATGCCAATGAAAGACATGTCACAACCATGGGCCGTAGGTAGCAGCAAATTCATAGCCATATGAGACACAGCAAGAAAACGCCCATCACACCCATAAAAAGGAATATACCAGCATACTAGGATTCTGATACAGCAGCATAGACAAGGCAAAAAGGGATATCAGATTCATGAGTAGTGTTTTTCAAGCTGTGGAGACGAGGGACCCTTTTCTGTTAGGTACCTGCATATGTTATAATTTGCACATATCTTTACCTTTTAAACATTGTTTTCTTGTTAACAAGATTTATTGGGTACTGCATATAAATTTAAGGTGCAAACAGAGACCTAGTAGGTTGACTTCAACCAAACACAGAAATATTCCAAAACTGTACCTTAAGTATTTATAGGCTGTTATGTACTTGACTGCCAATTGCTCGAATCCTCTCCAAGAGAGATGAGCTCTACCCTTCCAGTTCAACGTAATATAAGATTTGATTAAGGTAAAAAGAGTAAAACTATACATATTTGTAGCTTCGTCAAACCTGGTGGAGGGAGGTGCAACATAAGAAATCTCTAAGAAAGGGTGTTTTTTTCATAGCCCAATTTTGCAGTTTGATTTTTTAGTGAGCACCAACGTTTATAGGAGCACTTGCAGCTCCAATAAATAGGTAAAAGATCCGCCTTTTGAGAATCACAGTAAGGACATAATGGGCTCTATATCCCTGAGTGTTGGGGTTCAGTTTTTCCTTTAAATATATTACTGCTTATTTATGTACTTCTCAGTTTTCATCTGTAAGGGCCTTTAGCTTTATAAATCAATTCTGAATGATTAATACATGTTTGATCAAGTATTTAGTCAATGTAAGAGGTAAATGGCACCTCTGTATACAGTTTGTGATTTTTCTATTGATATGTACTAAGTTCTGCTGATTATTGCTGCTGTTATTGATGACACGTCTTTATCGTTGTTATATATGTTTTAAGCATAACATTCAATAAAGATTTTAGAGAAAAAAAGAAATATTCCAAGAAAGCACGACTCCCTGAATTATTCCACTCACATTTATTCTGTAGTTTCTGCTGGTTTGCTGTGTACGCACAACTTATGTGCCCCTTTCTGTGTAACATTACATTTCCCAATGATGTTGCCTTTCTTAACTTTGTTAATTTCCTTATATTGGATAGCCCAATTATGTCTTCATTATCTCCTCTCTCTTGTTATTAAGGAAATGCATGGTAAATAACTTTTCCTCATATGGTGTCTGGCCCAGGCCTTATAGCATTAGGGCAGACATTCCCTGAACAACTTTAATCCTGTTATCTTAGGTATAGGGATGGAATGTCCAAAACTACAGACATTCATCTCAGTAACTGCAAATAAGCATTAATCTTCTTCTTTTTGCTAGTGATGCTTCTGTTTAGTTCAGGACCATCAAAGATTTTTTTTACCCTCTTCTTGCAATTATTTCCTATAAGTAACTCGGTTAAAATAAATGTCCCAAGATTTTTTTGCACTTCTGTTTTGAAAATATTTATCTCAAATCTTTTTTTCTGGATTTTGCTTTTAGTATTCTGTTACTTTGAAGTTCTTCACATTAAATCTAAGATGTTATACTCAGACATTTTTGCAGTTTTGTCACTGTCCATTTTCGCATCTCAGTACTACCTTGTTTATTCACTTTGGTACAGGTCTTAGTGTCTTTTTAGCACATTTTTCCCTACTGATTTCAAGGGGACATCAGAAATATGGTCACAGAGTTCTGAATCAGCTACAGTGGTCAGTAATTCCTCCATATTATCATTTACAAAGAAACTAAAGAGGTTCAAGTTTAGTAATGACTCCTGTGGAGCCACGGTATTAATTGTTTTTTGACTATTGATAACATTTATCATTGCTATGTGTGGCCTTTTCAGCAGACATTTCTTCCAACTAACCTCCTTGCTCCATAAGAATCTCGATCCTTCCTCATTGATCATTGGGGGATGTGGGTGGGGACCATTATACTAACTCATAATACAGGGTCACTGAAAACTCGTCCATCTCTGGCAATTCTGATGTATTACAACACCAAGGAAGGCATAAAAGTCATATGTAGTCATCTGCACAAAGCAGGGAAATGTTGTCAGTGGGAATGTCCTGCAGTAAATACTGGACAAATATTAGAATGACGACACATTAAATCACATTTGGTAATAGTGCACACAAATGCATGACTGAGCCTTTTTCAAGGCACCAACTAACTTATGTTAACAGTATGTGGCACATTATAGGCATAGACATCCATAGCATTCAAGGGTACAGACATTGAGTGTCTGTATGTGTTGTTGGAGTAAACATTAACAAATACCAACATCAGGTTGGTGCTTCCTCAAACAGTAAGTTATAATAATGCAATGAGAGCAATATATTGAAATATTCCTATAGCCCAGTGCTGTTCTGTGTTGGCCAGAATAGTTCTATGGCAGAAACATATGGCTAGAAGTGGTCCAAAACTACCTGTTGTAAAAAGGAGAAACAGGGTTAGCAGGTATAATAGATGATCTAAACAGACATACACAGACCAGATACAAGAAAAATGGCAGATGTGAATGCAGGAAAGAATAAAGGTGGAAATGTGGGAGTGATTAAACCAAAGGTGTTTAAAGTTTTTACACCCTCATACTAAAGCATATCTGCGGTAGTGGTGCTGCGGTAGTGTTGTTGCCTCACAGCAAGACGTTGTCCCGTTCGATTCTCAGCTAGAGCATCTTCTGTGTGGAGGCATGCGTGAATGAACATGCCTTCATTGAAGGTTGTGCGTCAGGGCTGGTAACTCGGAACGTAAAAATCCACTACCAAACATTAGCGGACCGGAGTTCTGCTGTGAAAGACACAACAACAATACTAAAGCATATCTGCATGGATAATTGTGGAAATGTATTCTGTAATTCCAGAGTAAATCAACTTGGAAGTAGTAAGGGGTGGCACAGTGGTGCACTGAATAACATTGCCACCTCATAGGAAGAGGTTCTGTGGTTTGATTTTTGGCTGGGGTTCCTTCTGTGTGGAGTCAACATGTCTACTCTGAATCTGAATAAGTTTTCTCAAAGTAATCTGGCTTCCTAACCTCTTAAGGACATGCACCAGTTGAACTGGTGTTCTGCAAAATGTCCATAGATGTACATGTAGTATGTAATTTGGAGTGTGTGCTCTGTGAAACATTGATTACCTGCACATAATTGGGTTTCAATACATTGTGCCCACTGGCTGCAAGAATAGGCTTGGCAGTAGCCCCATGGCACTGTGAAGCATAAACAGGTAATGGAAAGTGGGCGGATGGCTGGATAGAAGTAGTGAAGGAAAAACGCCAAATGTAGGGCTAAGGCAGATGGATATGTGTGTGTGTTCCATTTTGCCTGATAATGTCATAGAATAAAGAGATTTTTGGAAATAAGAATTTTATGCAGTTAGTCAAGGAAATAACGAGAACAAATATATAATAATCATTTTGCAGATCTGGATAATCCCTAACTAATTCCTAGTTCATGTCTTAGACTCAGGCTAAGCTATCTAGTATTGCAATAGTGATAATGGCATGCAAGCTGATAATATGACAATGGCTAAATGAAGGTACTCCAGTGAAAGAACAAATGTTAATAAGTATGGACAATGTATATGCAATAAATCTAATAGCATCCAAACTGGATGGTTCAGAACAAAGATGACTTAAACAGAAATGTTCTAGGAGAACTTAGCTGAAGTTAAAATTGAGCAAATTTTGCAGTCAAATGTTCAACAAGGTTGGAAGAAATTAAAGACTGAGTAAGAAACTTTAAATAAAATGAGACCAGAATCTTTTCAAAGAAGAAAAACAGTGTAAAGAGAATAGTAATAATATGGAGAAAGAAGGTGGTAACGCCAGTTAAAAAATAAATGAATGAGTAAACAAATACATTAATCAACCAGTTAATCAGTCAAATCTGTCAACCAGCCAATAAATAAATGAATAAATAAATAAATTATGCATAATGTACTGAAGCCTGGATCCTGAATAAACAAATTCAAATCAAATTAAAAGAAGTAATCAGTTGTGACAAAGAGTACATTAAAATTCTAGTACAACAGGTAATCAAGAAGGCTGTCCAGAACAAATATTTTTTATGAGCTTCTTAAAAGATGTCCACTGGGGGCATTCACAAAGCTGATGAGTTAGTGAATTTTACAAAAAGTGGACCCTGGTAAAAAAAGGAATGAGTACAGAAATCCCTAGGCACATCTAGGGAATAAACGGCTACCCTTGCCAGTTGAGTGGAAAAGGGCTAACTGGTTGATAAGTTGCATGTAGGTCTTTCTCATAAACAGGACATATATCATGCAGGCCAATGAAGATTAGTAATACTGCCAGAAAATAGCAGCACAGGTGTAATACAATCTGACCCCCAAAAAAGGCATCACTGGTAATCAGACCACCGAGTTGTGAATATCCTCAAGGTGGTCAACACCAGCATCTGGAAAAGGTAAAGGACACTGCATTAGACCAAACAAGAGGCTATCTAGGCAGGAAAGACCTTTGCAAGAAAACAGCATGTAAGAATGGCCATTGTAAAATCCCCAGAAGACATACAGAGTTACGATCTAGAGGTGAAAACATGGAAACTATATTTGCTATTTCCTGGACCTTCAAAGAAGGAGCACCATCCAAAACACATCCTTACTATGTATGGTAGGCACATACCCCATCCAGTTTGCTACATTGACAGCTATAGAAAAAAAACAAACAGTAGTAGATGGCAGTTGTATGTACAAATAATACCTCCATACTGATAGGGTTGATCTTCAGTCGACTAATGTAGGCAGCTGTTAAGGATATCAAGAGTAGTCTAGTCCTGAAAAAAGGCGAGGTATGTCATCAGTATAAGGAGGATAACCCACATCACTATTTCTACTGGCATCTTCATGTGGAAGCATGCATGCCATAGGCAACCAAGAAGCTCTGCATAACTTCACAACTCAAAGGGCATCTCAGATTCTAATGACAGTCATCTGTGGTGTGCACTTAAGATGTAAAGGGTGAACCACATGAGGGCTGTGGCAGACCAATAGCACTAGATTCAAATGCACTTCATTAAGATTTCATTATTCATAATGCTAAATGTGGCACAGGCATCAAGGATGGCTAGGATCACATAAAACCATGAATCCCTTTTCAGCAAGAGGGCCTTAATAATCCTAGTAAGGGTAATTTCAGTATTTTGAGAGTTCCTGCAACCAAACTGACAAGGGTTATAGGTATCATGGGCAATTAGAGATGAACCTAGATATATATGAACTACTTTCTCAATAAACTTACCAAAAAAGTAAACTTAGAGATGGAGTAGAAACTCTTCAGGTTGTGTGGATTCAAACATGGTTTCTGAAAGACAGCCAAGTATAATCTCTTTAAGTACAGATAGAAAAATATCCACCTTAGGAAGGAATACAAGATTTGGAGAATCACTGAGCCACTGTATTCTGGCATGACTGAATTAGTCTAGTGGAGCAAACACCCAATCTTCAATGAGATGGGTGCAGTGATGATGCAACTTCATGATGTTCATATGGTCAGTATACTGAAACTCTGACAAACGTCACTATGGAGGCACTCATTCAGGATCATACTTGTGTCTGCTGTGTCTGGCACAGAGGGTCTTAAGCCGGAATTGCATAGTCTTACTGACAAGAAAAAATAATAATAAGGAGCTGCCTCATGTTCAGAGGCTGTAGAGGCTTAACACTTCATTAGACAGGTTGGACTGCCATGGCATGTTGATTAGACGCAGCAGAAATCCCAATGGACAGGAATATTGTCTTACTTGATATTTCCATCTGGAATAAAAAAACAGTGTTAATACACTTTAAAAATTTTCTTCAGGCAAGACTGAGACATTACTGAATGTCTGTTTAAAAATATTTTTAATATGTCAGAGGTTTTCTTCCCAGACCTCTACCATCAAACCCTATCAGGCAAACCTGGTAAACAAATGCAAAGTAAGAATAAAATAATAAAAAAAAGTTTGACCATCTTCCAACCTCTCTCTGACTGTCCTGAGGGTGCATAGCCAATGATTCTATGAGTTTCATGAATCCCATTTGAAAAAGGATGTGTAAGAACCCCTGATCAAGGACATTGGTGACAGACCATCCCCCAGACTTCTACGTCATCTGAATTGCAGTTCAGAAGGAGCTATTCCAGTAAGGATTAGGCCACCACACTGAACGTAGCTAAGTTGATATAGTGGACTATTCCAGCTTATATATGAAGGCTGAAGTGGGGAGAGGCTCTAAGCAGAAATGGGTGGGATGGTAGTCAGTTCAGAAAATTGGCTCCACCTCCAGGTTTGAAGTGAACACACCTACCTGAAAGAAGAGAACAAGTGAATGTCCTTTATAATGAGTTATAGAGGTAATTATGTGAACCAATCCACATCTCTTCATTACCCGAAGGAAGTCTTTAGTGAGTGTTATACTTCCTCATCAGCCTAGATAATGAAGTCTCCAAAAACTAATTAGTTTATGTGACCCAACACAGATCACTGAACAAATCTATGAATACTTGCAGGCATACCTTCAAAATACCTGGTGAATTCTACAACTGAGGATGTATTCAAAGCAGATGTTCAACCCACTGTGAATCTGAATGCTGTCAGATATGGATCTAAAGCAAACAATGACTGACTATTGACGGGCACTGATCTAAAGCAAATAACTATTCCCTCACTGACAATGCACTAATCTAAAGCCAATAAAGACTTTCCCTCTGATACTTCCCCACTATAAAGCAAATGACTCCCCTACTGATGATACCCAAATCTAAAGCAAATGGTGACTCCCCTACTGACAATGTCCCAATCTAAAGCTAACGACTCCCTCACTGACACTGCCCCAATCAAAAGTTAATGACTCTCCTGACTGACAGTTCCCCAGTCTAAAGCAAACAACAACTTCCCCACTGACAGTGACCCAAAATAAAGCAAGTGACTCCCCCACTGATGGTGCCCCATTCTAAAGCAAATAATGACTCTCCTACTGACAGTGTCCCATTCTAAAGCAAATGAGTCCCCCATTGATGGTGCCCCAATCTAAAACAATTAAAGACTCCCCCAGTGTGAACCAATGTTATGCACTGACTTAACCATAGTGTTGGATGAAAATTTCAAACATTCAGGCCTCATTAATGAACTTGAAATTAAAAGTTCACAGCAGGTTGTTGTGAATTTTCCCCACATATATTAACTATTCCTTACATGGAGTCAATAGGTTACAGTTCTTATCAGTCTAATTTCATGTTAGGCAGGTCCACTTGATACCAAGCAGTGACAGATCACTGTTTAAGAATGGTTTCACTCCATGATGATAGAATTAGGAACAGAAGTCTAGTCTGAGGAACATCTGTGCAAAGACAACTGTCTCATTGACAAGAATGATGCATTTCTACATAAGGAATGCAGTGACCTTGGAGTTGGTTATATTAAGTCAGTATAATGAGTTTTGCCCTGTATGAGTGCAAGTTGCCCATGGCAAAAATAATCTGATTATTTTCTCCAGATGTGGTTGCTTCATGGAAAAAAGATGTCTGCAACTTTTGCAGTCTCACCAAAGACATTGTAGCACCTTCCCTTAATATGGATCAACCTTCACAACCTATAGATATTGTCACTATCCATCACATGGTTACTGTCAGTCCTGTGTCCCGTTGGATCCTCAACTCTCTACACCAAATGACAAAATTATTTGGGATCATTTTAGATAAAAGGATGAAGGGCCATGACAGCATCTGCCATAGAACATACCACTGGTAGGCTAGGGGTAATGCCAGGCTTAAAAAAACAGTTAAAATGTAAGGTATTCTTTTTTTATTTCTTTTTTTTTTTTTTTTGCTTTTTCTTCTCTAATGTTCATTAACAGTGTGTTGCTCTTGTAAAGCAAAAACTTTGTTTGGATATTAAAGGACATGAAATATCTCTGAGGTGTGTTGAATCCCCAGATCTGTTGACACCTCTTGTTAATGTATCAAACAAAGATGAAAGACGAATAGGATGCAATGGCTATCATGATTTATTACTAAGATACCCTTGGGGATTAAGATTTCAAGCAAAACAGATGTAGATGTATATTGGCTATTGTCATCATGGCAAGTAAAATACTTTGTTTCTCAGCAACAGAGTGACATCAAAGATATTG
Organism: Protopterus annectens; assembly: GCF_019279795.1. Lineage (NCBI taxonomy): Eukaryota > Metazoa > Chordata > Ceratodontiformes > Protopteridae > Protopterus > Protopterus annectens. The sequence continues at coordinate 1,870,164,031 of NC_056735.1, forward strand.
GGAGCTAGGGAATGACATTTTATATAACTGTGTATGTTGACAAGAAAAGTGGTTTATGTTGATGCTGTCTTGTTTGTGTAGAACAACTTGTGATTGCTACTCATTTATTTAGCATCAGTATTTCTGTAGTAAGCTAGCCAGAGAACCTACATATTTGAAGTTTAGGTTTTGTATATGCATCATATCTGTTTTTATTGTCTTACCTATGTATGTTAACCTAAATATAGCTTACTCTATATGTGCACTCTTTTCTTTATTAGTTAAGCAAAATTTATTTACTTTTGAGCTCTTGTGGCTATTTATTTATTTATTATATTTATGGACTGTAGTTTATTTGAAAGTGTTGGGTAGCAAGCTACGTGGCACGTCTTCAGTGAAATTACTTAAGTCTACTACCAGTGAAAGAGATATCAATTAGAATCCATTCATCTATCTACAACTTTTTTCCCCATTTTAGCAAATTAGTATATTTCAAATTTACTGGATTGATTTTTTAGAGCAAATGATCACTGGAAGTCTCTGGCTCTTGCCTAAATGGTGGCACTACCACAGTGCCAGAAAAGAAACTGCGGGAAATTGGAGAATTCTGTCAGTGTTTCCTGAGAAATGTGTGTGCATTTGTGTGTGTGTGTGTGTGTGTGTGTGTGTGTGTGTGTGTTTGTGTGTGTGTGTGTGTGTGTGTGTGTGTGTGTGTGTGTGTGTGTGTGTGTGTGTGTGTGTGTGTGTGTGTGTGTGTGTGTGTGTGTGTGCAAATAATACCTTGTGTGTAAGACAGCTACTATAGATAAAAGTGCACTGGAAGTTATTGGTTCACAGAGAGAGTGATAAAATACTCAGGTCTGTAAGCGGCCTGTGTGCAATCCAGTCTGGATGTGAAATGTAGAAGCCCATACACAGGAGAGCACTGCATATTACCTCTTAGAGCCAGGTTGCACTTTGTAAATAAGCTATCGAAACAGGGTTGTGCACACTTTCTTGTTATTACTCCATCCTTGTTTGGAAATGGTGGTATTCAAACCCCCAGCCCAGTGTCACATCTGGTGACAGCGGTTACAGTTCACCTTGACATTTGGTAGTTCTGGTGTCATTCAGCCACCATATTTGGTGTCAAGTGATTATGATAGCAGAACTGAAATTATTCATTCTAAACAGCTTTGTTACCAAAGGTGTGTGTATTAACCCTCACAGCCACAAGGTCAAATATACAGAGGCTTGGTGGGGCACAGCAATTATTTGCTAGTAGGTTTGGTTTACAAAGGGGCAGAAAATGAACTCTGCTGAATGCATGCTAAGATGTCAGTAGCTCAGATGGTAAAGGAATGTAAAGCAAGTGAACTACTGCAAACTAACACGTACAGAGAGGAGATGGTGGCAGCTTTGTGTACAGTCCAGCATGGAGAGAATATGCAGCAGAATGAATATGGACAATCAGTTCCACCTGAAGAGGACTTTACAGCCCAGCTGTAATTGCAGAGAGTGGCACTGGAAATGAAGCACAAGGAACTCAAGGCAGTTCTGCAAATGCAATAACTGGATGTGAAGGAGAAAGTAAGAAAGAAAGAAAAGTGATGCCAAGGTGAAAAGAACATGATTATCTTATGCTAGAGACACGTGAGTCATTTGGAGTGAAGGAAATCACACCCCAGAAGCCCAAATCATTACAAAATTTGTATTCAATTTAAGGAGGGCATTATTTGGATTGTTTTATAAGTGAATTAATTACCTTGATCATGGGAAAACAATGTATGCAGTTTCTAAACTCATTGATGTTGATTTTTTTAAATTATGCTGAAGTTAAAGAACGTTTTCTTATTTGCTTGTTTTAAGATGACACCAGAGCTGTGTAGAAAGAATTTCAAAGAGTACAGATGAAAGGCAGACAAATGTACAACTGAGTATAGTGTAGAAATTAGCACTTATTTACACAGATGGGTGAATGTATGGTCACCACATGCAAAATGCTTGTAGACCTTTGATCAGGCAACAAGTCCTTAGCACTGTGCCATGAGGATTTGAGAGCCAGACTGGGGATGTCACACAAGTGAGGAGATGAGGTGGAAAGGGAACCTTTATCTTGCTAGCAGGTTGCCACAGTATAGGAGATTGACCCAGCACTAAATATGGGTGCAAGGAAAAAATGGGAGTAGCCTAAGCCATCCCAACAGATTACACAGGACACAGGGAAAACCACAGGCTGCTGTACATGCTCAGGTTTTGGAGTTAGATATAGTAAATATAACTAAATAGGACATGCATGGTCTCATTGTACACTAAGGTTAGAGAATAAAGATTTTAGGAAGCACCAAGCAAGAATTGCACTAGGACAGTGATGGGCTGTTTAGAGTCAGCAGCTGTACCTATCACAATATTATCCTAGTAGAAGAGAAAGGGATCATTATCAAAGGAGCACTGTACTATGCATAATAATAGGTAAACCTGCAGTGCTCCGACAAGAGCTCCTCTCTCCTGGGTAGCCAACTCCAGTTAGAACCTCATGTGGAAAACCTTTTTAGGTACCTTTAGCCACAGTCTATCTGGGCTGAAAAAGGGGGAGTGTAGTCAGCAGGTGACAGTGTTTGAGTACATCTCTGCTGATGTTGTAATAGGAATGACTTTGACAGGGCAGTACATTACATGCAACCAGGCATCAAGGCAAACACACGGGGAAAGCAGTGAGGGGGGAGACAAAGCCAGAGCCCACATCTCCATCTGTAGTCGGTGATGTATTTACTTTAGGGTTCATAGGTTCATAGGTGGTTACTAGGCTAGTGGCATTAGAACCTTTACAAGCCTAGCCATGCTAATCTGAAGTATCCCCATTTGTTCTTTTTTGGTAGCTCACAGAACAATTTTATGAACATAGCGGGTCTGTGATCAACACTGGCTACCCCTGTCCATGAAGGACATGGGTGCCACCCCAGGGGTGAATTTGCTGTTTCTCATCCAATTATTTAAGTTGTGTTTGAATAGGGTCAGTGAGGAGATCTATTTTACATGAATAGGAAGTCTATTCCAGAGAAGCGGCAGTCTCTGGGAGAAATATCTGTCTCTCCAGCATGCTCTGTTAATGTCACAGGCTAGGTTGAAATCCCTAGAGTGAGTGACTCTTGTGCCATTTGACTTGCAGATGTGAAACATTTCCATTAGGGCAGGGTTGGAGATTTCCTTATAGGCCAGACACAAGTCAGTTATCAGCAGCCTATAAGATACATAATAAAGTGACAGGGCTTTCAGCCTGTCCATATAGCTCATGGTTTGGAGTCCCTCTGAGGTCTCTCCAGCTGCTGCAAGTGCCTGGTGAAGTACATGCAAAAGGGTACATTATACTCTATTAGTGGTCTGATGAGAGTTGAGTGCAGTGGAGTTATAACTTCCCTTGATCTGGATGCTATGCCCTTGCTTATGAGGTGCACTATGTAGAGGCCTTTCCTTACCACTGTGGAAAATGATGGTCAAAGTTCAGATTGTTATCAACCTGTGTTCCCAAGTCTCACACTACTGTGTTGGAACTCAGAGAGGGTGCTGTCAATATTGTAATTTGTAGGGAATTCCATTTTGCCAAAGGGAATAATAATGCATTTTTTGCATTTAGTTTTAGACCATGGCTTTGACACCAATCATTTGTTTGTGTTAGCCCTTCTTTTACTATTTTGACATCATTGTTGGACTCAATGATTGCTCCAAGTTTGCAATCATCAGTGAACACGGTGAGCCAAAGCACGTCTACTTTGGCCTAGACTTTTCAGAAATAGATGCCAAACAGTAAGGGGCCCAGCACAGACCCCTGTGGTACTCCACTGGTGATGGGTCTACTGGTAGAGGTAGAGTCACCAATTTTGACAAGAGTGTGTTCTGTCAGTGAGCCAATTGGCTACCTATCTAGTAACATAGGGTTAATCCCTATTTATGAGAGTTTCTCAATGATGCCAGAATGGGAAATTGTGTTGAAAGCCTTGGCGAGGTTAAGATAAGCAGTGTGCACTGTCTTACCTTTGTCTATGGCTTTGGTGGCATTCTCAAAGAAGTCTACCAGGTTTAATAAGCATGATTTACCCTTAGAAAAGCTAAACTGGGTTGGGTCCAGCATTTGGAGGTCACCAATGTCCTTATTAATAAGGTCCATGATAATTCTTTCCATGGCCTTGCAGATGAGTCTGGTTAGACTTATGGACTGTAGTTCCCAGCGTCAGTTGATGGTCCCCCTTTTTGCAGGGGGGTTATTATTGCTGTTCTCCATTCTTCAGGAACATAGCCAGTTCTCACACTATAATTAAAGAGAATGCCAAGTGGATCTGCTGGGTCCTGTTTTAAATTGTTTAGTAAACAACCTTGGATATTATCTGGTCCCATTGAGGCCATCTTTTTGGCCTTGGTGAGTGCAGAGATGACCTGTTCCCATAGAGATATAAGGCAGAGGGCTGGTGTCAGGTATGCTTTGGGATATAGGGGGTGACATTTGGGCTGAATCTGTCAGCTAGCAGGTTGGCAATATCTTCTGGTGTAGTATGAGTGATCCCATCTACAACCAAGTTGGCACATAGCTGGGCATTCCCTTTTAGACTTTAGACATAGTTAAAGAATGCCTTATGATTATCCTTGGCTTTCTGATTTTCTTGTTTGGGCTTAGGCAGGACCTCTTCCTCAGCAGAGTGATTTCCCTCTTGCTTTTGGACAACAGATTTTTCCTCTTGTTATATAATTTGTTTATACTTGAAGTCCACCACAGTGGCTTGTTTTTACAGGAAGACCTGGTTTTGATCCAGTCAGGTACAGCAGAGTTTATTCAGTTTCTGAAGTGTTTGTATGGGATATTTATGTACACTTCTGCATAGTGATCACTGATGTATGTTACTGAGGGTAGTTGGAAGCTTTTTATACCTTTGCTTAATAGGCTAAGGTGATGAATAGTGGTGACCTGGGAATTGTACTTGAAGTTGATGTTGACTTGTTTGTGTGGAACCATCTGTGAGTGCTAACTATTTATCTAGGGACAGTAGTTTTGTACTAAACAATCAGAGAACTTATACACCTGGAGCTTAGGTTTTCCAGATGAATTCTATCTGCATTATTGCCTTTTATTTGTCTTCCTTGTGTAAACAAATATATATACTCGTGCACCATTTTCTGCATTATTTAAGTAAAATAGATTTATTTGCCTTTAAGCTCTTGTGGCTGGTATTTATTCTAAGTATGTGTATGTATTCTACCCAGCTAAACAAATTTAATAAATATGCCTTGTGGTTTCTCTAACAAGAGGGTAGAAAGCTGCTTAGGTTTGCTACCAGTGAAAGAGATATTAATTGGTGTATCTCATATTTGGTTTGTATTTTGGAGCAATTGTTGAATGGAAGTCAGTGGTGGCAGTAATACTGTGTCAGGAAGAAAGCTGTTGGGAATTGGAGAATTCTGCCAGCCTTCTCAGGGAAGTGTGTGTGTTTTACGGTGTTGAGTTGCCAGCCCAGCACCCAACCTTCCACAGAAGGCACACACACACACACACACACACACACACACACACACACACACACACACACACACACACACACACACACACACACACACACACACACACACACACACTCACGCCTAGGTCCAATTTAGAGTGTCCAATCCACCTACAGCATGTCTTTGGGATGTGGGAGGAAACCAGAGCACCTGGAGGAAACCCACGCAACCACAGGGAAGACATGCAGACTCCGCACAGGAGGCACCCCAGCCGAGGATCGAATCGGAGAACCTCTTGGTGTGTGGTGGCAATGCTAACAGCTGCACCACAACGGCCACCCCCAGGTCTTTATTTAATGTAGTCCTAATATTAACAAGGATGTCAGTGTAGGCTAATGGCTGAACTGACCCAAAACAACTTTCAGAGTAGCATCCTTCAGGTTAGTACTATCAGTCAGGACAGACAAGAAGTTCTAATACCTTCTTGTTCAAATGCCAGTATATATGCAGTACACATGTGCTGAGAAACAGCCTCAGTGCATGTATACTTTTACTTTTTAAAAATACAAATACACACACACACACACACACACATATATATATATATATATATATATTTTTTTTTTTTTTTTGCAGAGGGCAAGCCCCCCCCACCCCATGTTAATTATATATATTAACTCTGAGATTGCAGAAAAACAGGAAATGGCACATTTCTGAACCCCTAGAACTGCATGATGTTGCACACCTGTCGATCAACTGCTTAGTCACCCATATGCAGTTGACTAAGCAACTATTGACCTAAGCCAAAGCCATGATCGACCATTTTGATATCTCTCTCTATATATATATGTACGTGTGTGTATGTGTGTGTGTATGTATACATACATATATATATCTATATATCTATATATCTATATATCTATATATATACATATATATATATATATATATATATATAAAATATATATACGTGTGTATATATATATATATATATATATATATATATATATATATATATGTATATATGTATATATATATATATATATACACATATACATGCCAGATTGATGATGGGCTTCTCCTACCACACCCAAATCATGTCTAAGCCACATTGTCTGTATCGGGTTCTTGTGGCATGAAAGGTTAATACAATGTTTGAAGTAAACATGCCAGCTTTATATTACTTCAGTCCCACTTGCCTAAGAGAGATGCTCAGTCTGTACCAGTCAGCTCAGTCTCCCTGCTTGGCTGTCAGAGGCCTGCCCTGATTCCCAGGATGGAATATAAATAGTCTGCATTTGTACCTTTTCATATCAGTTTTCCACTTTTGTGGAATTTGCTCCTTGGCAGCATTTGAAGAGCCTCATCGTTGGCAGCTTCAAGAAGATCCCAAAGACTTACTTATTTTCTGGCGCACCCTCATGTTTTAGTAATTGATTCTCAACCAGCAGTTTTTTTTTATTTTTATTCCACCGTGTGCTTGTTTATAGCATTATGATTAGATTTGAGTATACAAATAAAAAGTTTGAATTTTAATTTAGATAGAGAGCTGCCAAGTAACAGTGCTCTAACTCTTTCTTGTTGGACTATATCCTGGTGTACTGCCTTCCTGGAGCTGCATATTTTATCCTGCTCTTTGAAGATCTGGATAACATCATCATGCAGTAAGTTATTAGGTCTGCCTAAACAGGTGTTCAGATACTGATGTCAGGCTCTCACTGAAACTATATAGTAAAATAGAGTAAAAATGTCCCTGTCCATTGAAATTGAAGCGTGCTCCTTAAATCAAGTAAAATATTTGGGGGGAATGTTTAAATGGCACTTTTCTTAAGTTGCTGAAGAATACCCTCAGTAGAGAGTACTAATGAAATCATTGTAAAAGAGAGAAAGCTTTGACTGGTTTGATGGTCTGAACACTAAGTATGCACTAATGATACCTTCAGCTGACACAGGGGACAGGTATAAAAACGCTCTTAACTCTACATCACACTACAGAATGGCAATACTATATACTTAGTGCAAGATGAAACAGTTTTATGCACAGAACTGAAACACTGACTTACACATTTGGATTACTGTTGGTTCAAAACTGATATAGACAAGATGCAAGATGACATCTACAAAGTCTGCAGACAGATGCAGGTTTTAAATCACTCCTGCTATGTCTTTAGTTCTTGTAATCATGCCAATTATGTCATTGTAGGGTCTAGGGAACCAGTTTTGCACTAATGCAAATACTGTTTTGAAATAAACAGATGGTACAAAACAGCATTTACTCTCTTATTAAAGCATTCTGTTTTCTGGGGCAAACCCCATACACACATTCCATAGATGGGTATGCCCCCTGCACCCTATTTATTATAATAATCTCTGAGGTTGCTGCAGTTTGTGTGAAAGGAGATCCCCCATGCAATTCTATAGGTTTGATTAAACACAACGTAGATCATTCTGACAGCACTGTCAGGGGCACTCCTTTGGTAATATCATGTTGTTGTGTGCTGTGTGTCTGCATTCACAGTGGGCAGCTGTGCGCACATGAGAGCTGTACATAGTGGCCTTCATACAAAATTCAAATGTTCTAACATCATAGGTTCATAGGCAGGTACTAGGCTATCTTCCCGAAGGCATTTATAAGGCTAGCCAGAATGTGTTGGCTTTTGCCGCCCCCTTAGATTAGCTCCCTGTGCCTCTGTCCAGCAGAGCCACTGAAGTGATCCCGGGATAAACTTTCTGTTTCCCATCCACTTGTCAAGGTTTCTCTTGAAGAGTGCTAGCGAGGAGCTCTGCCTAATGTAGATTGGAATCTTGTTCCAAAGCATGGGAAGTCTCTGGGACAGAAATCTATCCCTCCAGCACGTCCTATTTATTGTTGTGGTGAGTTTTAGATCCCTTGAGCGTATGGCTTGAGGGGATAAGGTTTTCTTTAGGTGGAGCATGTCCATCAATTCTGGGTTGGACATGGCCTTATATGTCAGGCAGAGATCACCTCTGAGCAGGCGGTATACAACCGAGTACAGCTGGAGTTTCTTCAGTCGAGCTGCATAGGGCATAGAAGTTAAGACTTGTCATCACTAATAAGAAATATGTTTGCTGGGTCTGTACCTATATGTGTCTTTTAAGTAACTTTATTTCCAGTTCTGGTAAGCCATGTGGCAGCCCATTAACTCTGGCATCTTCCATTAATGCACTTTACATTGGCTGCTTCCCCGTTTCAGGAAGTTAGCACAGAGGATTAAGGCTGTGAGCTACTATCACACTTCATTCTGTTCTGTGTTGGATTCCATCAACCTGCATATTCTCAAATTATTCAAACAAATTACTGGAGCCACCACGATGGTAAAGAATCTTTAATTATGAAGACAGAACGAGCGCTTTCACGCACCTAAAAAGTGCGCTTCATCAGGTTACAACAAATCATAAAACACTTCTGTTTTTATACATATATCCACGCCCCAGTTAATAAGCCTTAGTGGCGGGAAAACAGTTCTAATTAATCAATTTAAAAAATCAATTAAATATACCCTAGGCAACCTTGAAACCAAGGCCTAAGGTGCATATATTATTGACATATCTTACAATGTAAATTCTGCCAAAGAATGTAAGTGATCATATATTAACTCAATAAAAACTACCTTGTTATAAAATATTTAAAATCAGAATCTAAGTTCTATTATGAAATATTCACTGATAACATTTCTTGTGTATTTAAGACATTCTATGAAAGAAGGAGAAAGGGGAAAAGGAAGGGGGGAGGGAAGAGGGGGGGGGAGGGGGAAACTGGAAAAATAATGGCATTCATAAAACAAAAAGAATAAATAACAAACAAGGTATAAAAATAGCAAACTCATGTTTAAATATGGTCTGTGTAAATTGTAATCACTGTTATTCAGTAAAACCATCAATATATAAGAGGATATATTTATCCAAATCAATAATATAACATATTTAGTAGCACGCTAAAAACAAGAAACAAAAGAAAGTTCTTTCCAAATAATAAAAGCGACCCATGAGGGAGCAGCTATTAAGTTCAGTGGTGTCATAAAAATGTAAAACTAATTACTTTATCTAAACCATGATGTATTTTAGATAGGGAAATAAAAGGTCACAGAAGAGCTGGTCTAATATTGAGTGAGGTATTGAGGCCAGGTTCTAAATGTGCCCTAAGTGTTAAAATCCATCTCAACTCATATAGTTCTAGTGTGCCTAATGTATCACCTTCCCTTTTGTTAGGGTATAGAATCTGAAGGACTCTAAATCTAAAACCATGGGCTGGAAACATCTGACAATGTCGGGCTAGTATATTATTTTCATTCATTTTCCGTATATCGTATATGTGATTGTACACCCTATCTTTAAATCTACGTGTTGTCAAGCCCACGTAAAATACATCACAACAGTCACATGTTGCTAAGTAAATTACATTTGTGGTGTTACATGTGGCATAAAAATTGGGGGTAAAATTCACACCTAGTTCCCTATTTATATAATTCTGTTCTTTTGTAATATATTTGCAGATGCAGCATTTATTGCAAGGAAATGTTCCTTGTCTAAAGTTGGTTCTTAGATCTTTAGGTACATAAGAAACTCTTTCTTTACATAGAATCCTTTTTAAGTTGAAACAATTACTATATCTATATCCATCAATTCTGGGTTGGACATGGCCTTATATGTCAGGCAGAGATCACCTCTGAGCAGGCGGTATACAACCGAGTACAGCTGGAGTTTCTTCAGTCGAGCTGCATAGGGCATAGAAGTTAAGACTTGTCATCACTAATAAGAAATATGTTTGCTGGGTCTGTACCTATATGTGTCTTTTAAGTAACTTTATTTCCAGTTCTGGTAAGCCATGTGGCAGCCCATTAACTCTGGCATCTTCCATTAATGCACTTTAAATTGGCTGCTTCCCCGTTTCAGGAAGTTAGCACAGAGGATTAAGGCTGTGAGCTACTATCACACTTCATTCTGTTCTGTGTTTGATTCCATCAACCTGCATATTCTCAAATTATGTGACTCTCCACAAATCACGTAATCAGACATTGCTTGTGGCTCAGTCCTGGAAAGAGGTAGTTGTGCCTTGTGAGCTTACCCGGTTAACTAATGAACAGGCAAAAAACAATGCTGCTTCATGTCCACTCCACCATCAGAATTGTTTATGTATTGTAGGTAGAGCTATGGGTCTGTAAATATTGCTGTCACTTCCTTGTGGTCAGTAGTATAGCATGCCATATCTGCTTCGGTGGGGTTGGGGTGATATGCTCAGTATCTCCTGACAGTACAGTGACGGGCATGGCCCTTCCTGTGTAATTTTCCAGTCTGTGTCTGGAACTTTTCCAGTCCATATGGTACTGTTGATAGTACCTGTAGCCTTTTAACAGCAGTCTTATTTAGCTTTTATAGCTGGCAATCAGTTTACTCATTGATAATTTTACACAGTGTGTGTGTGTGTTTGTGTGTGTGTGTGTGTGTGTGTGTGTGTGTGTGTGTGTGTGTGTGTGTGTGTGTGTGTGTGTGCGTGTAACTTTATGTTGTACTCTTTGAGGCCATCTTTAAATTATGTATCTTGATTATTTTTCCACTGGGACTGTGTTTATGTTGGGGGCTATTGCTGGCTACAGTATTGGATATCGTATGTTTCAGTCCATAGCCTCCTGTTCAATGTATGGAGTAGTAGGAGTACAGGCCTGGCTTATTTTATTTTTCCTGTATGGGGTGTGTCCATATGCTTCCCATTGTGGATGCACAATATAGAATACAGGACCACACAGTATGGTGAAAAAGTGAACTTTCCCTAAACAGAAATATTTCTGACAGTGTAAAGCTACCAATCCTGTGGATGTTAGGGTAGGGACATCTGGTAATGTATGGTGCACTAAAAGGACAGCAAGCAGGAAGGAAGACTGATCAAAGTAAGCCTTATGAGATAATGTCATACAACACACTAAAAAGGCATCTCTCCCTCAGGTCCCATCACAGAGACATTGCTTAACAATTCACCACAATAAATGTTTTAAATGTTGTTTAAGTCAGTGTGTAACAATGTTGGATAGCAAAATAGTAAGAGAAAAAAGGAAAGCTGGGCAGTGGGATCTGAATCAAACCCTGCTCTTCCAAAAATCTCTTCCTGGAAGGTTATAATGGTAATTGTTTATTTTCAGTACAGTATCTAAATGCAGGAAAAAAAACATGTATTTGAAAAATTTCTGGTTAAAAACCCAGTGGGCTAAGACATTCAGCAGGATAAGTGTTTGGCCATAATTTATGGAGATCTACCTACTGCAGCTATTACCACACAGTTATCTCTTTGCTCTAGTTATGACCACAGTCTGTCTGCTTCTCCTCTCTATCACCACCCTTCTTATCACCCAACAGACTTGCCCTTTTTATCAGTAGTACTACAAGTTGCACTTAGTAGTCATTTATCTTCTATTCTTCCCAGTTAATGTGACTCAGTCTGGGCACAGTTAGAAGTAACAGCATATTGCAAATCAGTAGTTGTCTTGATTCACTGTCTCCTACTTTTCAGTTGTAGTCTATGCTAAGCAATTATTTAATCATAGTTGTCCCAACATGCAGTAGCCCCACTGTTTGCTGACTGCTGTGCAATAAACTCCCCCTGAAGATATTTGGCCTAGTAACTACCCACAAAAGAAATTAATCTTTAGTATTAAAATTGTTTAATTTTCTTGTGCCTACTGGTCCTAGTTAAATTCTGGACACATCTCCCTGTTATGCGACTAAAGGTATCTAATAGTGGTGTGCTGTTTTTTAGATCTACTCAGTATCCATGAAATGTGCAATAGTACATAGTATAAAGTAATCATGTATACCTGCTGATATTCAGCATTGATTAAAATGTATGCTCCCCAAGCATCCACAGTGCATCTTTTAAGGACAAATAGTGTAATCTGTAACAGTTTTCCCCATCATAATGCAATGTTGTTCATCACCCCCTCTCCAATCCCCTGACCCTAAATTAGAAGTCTAGTGTAGTTCTATGACCAGGCACTGAATTATTAGTAAACCATTATATACTTTCATAAGTATGTTTGAATATTTTGGCTGCTGACCATTGAATATACCACACCGGTCTTAGTAATCAGAAATAAAATTCAGATGACTGCCTGCATACATATCTAAACTTGGTCGCTTGAAAGACTGTGGGTGGCTGTTTAAGCTGTTGATTATACATCTGTTTTCAGACTTAGATTATATAACAAAGTAGAATACGGGCAACTGAGATTACCACTCAATAGGGGGTACAGTGCTACATAACATCAATAATTTTATCTTTCTTCAGTGGGTAGAGGCACAGGGAGTTACACAGACATTAGAGATCCACTTAATTGGGGCTGGACATTCAACTGGGTGGGATAGGACAACTACATAACATAGGTCAATTATTTAAATTATATTATTAATATGGATTTTCTTGTGGCTGCAACATGGATATCCTAGACCATTCTTCATTAGTAGGGTCAGCAATGAACAAACTGAGAATTAATTGACAGAGGCAATAAATATAAGTATATTTCTGATCTCTGCAACCCTGAATAGGATAAAGTCGTTGAAGGAGAATGAGTGAAGGCTTTTCTAATGGATAATAAGTAGAAGCTATAGGATTCCTCCTCTCCATGAGCACACTTTCACACTTTACCTTAGGTGTCTATTGTAATTAAACTGCAGGGAAAGCCACAGTGGGCTATTTCCTACAGTTCAATACCAGTGGTTAAGATTATTGCAAACTACAGTGTATCTAAGTTCTAATTTTTCAATGTAAACATTAAAGTATGCACAAACACACACACACACACACACACACACACACACACACACACACACACACACACACACGCACACACGCACACACACACACACACACACACACACACACACACACACACACACACACACACACACACACACACACACACACACACATATGCAGATATGTGCGCGCACACACACACACACACACACACACATATATATATATGTATATATATATATATATATGTATATATATGTATATATATGTGTCTATATGCATATAGTGTGTACATATTTTGTATGACTGGAAGGAGGAAAAAGTTTTTTCCCGTTTGTTTTTTTTTTTTTCATTTTTAAGGGAAGTCAGCATGAGGGAATTGATCCAAGATTAAACACCTCATTGGAAAGAATATAAGAAATAAGCTGCAAGTACTGCAGACATAGATTTTGACATACATTACATACATTTTAGTGGTATTATCTATTAAATAAATCTAGATTAAACATTTAATTTCAGATAAGGAGTTATTATTTTTTTTTTTTTGTTTATTTTATAGTCTCATAGGTAAGTAAGTAGTAGCCATTTCAAGCCTAACCAAAAAAAAAAAAAATATTCAAAAGTTCACTCCAGCCTCAAGAAGGGCAAGACAAGACAGACTGTGGAGAAGTTGAGGCTGCCCATCCAAATATCTAGGTTTTCCCTTGAAGGTGGCAAAGTTACTGCTCTACTTGACATGTAGTGGAAGTTTGTTACAGAGGTGATGGATATGCAAGATATGAATCTATCACGTCAACATGTCTCTTATCTACAAAAACAAACCCAACTGCAACAACCAAATGAAACTGTAAAACTGTAAAATTCCCCAAAACAGGCAGAAGACAGCTCGATATGCAGCTAAATCCAAAAACTTGATGAACCAGCAAGTAATCGTACCAAAAAACTTTATTGCAGAGAAAGAAAGTTAGAGCTTTCACGGTAATACCATACCGCTTCTTCAGACAAGCATGAATGGGGACAGAATAACCTATATACAAATTACATCATCTCAAACAGCTTAACAGCCAATAAAACAAACATTCATACAGCCACATTCTTAGCTTAAAGACATATGAAGTAGATAATATTTACTGGCATAAATTCTGATAAAAAATAAAAAAATAATAATAAAAATATTAACACAAATAAATAAAACATGAAAAATATTCATAAATATATAAACAAACAACAATAAATGCCCTACAGCCGTTTATTCCTTAATACAGGCTTAATGGGAACATCATCATTCAACCCCATAGCTAGGTGTGCCCCCAACCTCAAGATCCACTCCAACTCGACCACCTCAGTACAAGTCACTATATCACCACCTCGCAGACCTGGGCTGATCACACATAATACCTGGAAGACAAAGTTGTGTTCAGGGCCCGTAGACAAAACATGTTTCGCTAAGGCACTAAAATCATATTGCTTCTTCATGCAATACACATGGTCCCTAATTCTTTCTTTTAAGCTCCTGTTCGTCTTACCAATGTAGAATTTATAACAGCACTGACAATGTCCTAAATAAACCACTTGTCGTTCATCAAGTTTTTGGATTTAGCTGCATATCGAGCTATCTTCTGCCTGGTTTGGGAAATTTTACAGTTTTACATCTTATTTATCTGTTGATGAAAGTTTAGTTCCTTTAACCAAGTGTTTGAGGAACCATTTGTTCTGCAAAGGACTACTAGGTCAAACAGGTCCAGATCTTGAAAGGCTAGACACAAACCTCCACAGAAGAGTCTGTAAGAGATGAGTACAGATAAAGGGCTGACAGATTCTCCTGATAACTAAAATTTTTGAGGCCACTGATCATTTTTAGTTATTAGTTTTCTTGTTTATTTATGTATTTCACTGCAGGATGGTAGACTGGCCCAAACTCAGCTATTTCTAAGGCACAATTAATTTTCGAGAAAGTTAAACAAAGATGCTTGGCTATGTTACAAACAAACAAAATTAGGCACATTCATCATTTAGAGCAATAGGCACCATAGAACTACCTGACATGCTTGAATAAGCATAACATCTATAGAAGAGAAAAATAAACTACATATGGTATAGCTTTTCTTGTTAATAACGGATCCACCTAGTCATTAAAACAAGCTCTGTTAAATCTCTCTTTCACTAAGAAGATTTAATTTTTCGCAGTCTGCCAAAAATAAAAAAAATAAATAAATAAATAAAAAGCAATGCTTACCTCTTCCACCAAATAAATACTACTTGTACTTCTTATGGCTAGGTGTTGGTACAGATGGTTAAGGTTGTGAGCTGTAGCAGCCTCCTGTAGTAGTACAGGTCTTGGTTATTCTAAGTGATTTTAGATTTTTTTTTATTATCAGTTCCTCCTCTGACACATTGTCTATTAACTGCCAAGCATGAAAGGTCATGTAACTCATGAAACTACTGAATACAATATTTAAATAAATGAAGTAGCTGATGTACTAGAAAGGTCAGTCAGGAGGCATGTTCATCAGTTCAGGACAGCAGGAATTATGCCTGATGCACTGTAGGCTACTGACCAACATAAAGCCATGAGTCTCAAACATTTATCCATTTCATTTATGGGCTCTGAGTTGAATAAAGTTAATGTGACTTCTCTCGTATATTCTACTAGTATCAATTAAACATCTTGATGCATTTTTTCTAATGTTCACATCATATAAAAAACCTTCACAATGTGTGACACCCCTGCACTGGCCCAGTAATCAAAGAACCTCAATCCTCACCACTAACACCAGTGGGGGATGTGCAGAATTGGAGGATGACAAGTACACACACACACAGTAAAGTACAATTTCCCTTAAGAGCACATAGAGATCACAGTCAGTCTGGGGCTGGTTTTTCCATATCTCTCCAGATCCCCAATAAGACTCCCCATTTGAACAGCTATAGGGTTCAGATCTCAGCCGAGTGGTCAAGCCAAAACCTCCAGCACCCTCTGTGTCCAACCAGTGTTTCGTGTCCCTGTCCAAGTAGCTGACATGCACACACTTTGAGATTTCATTTATATACAAACACGCAGACACTCCTGGGGAAGGCTGGCACAGGTTATCTAGCTATGCCGCCTTCTGCCCAGACTATACGGTAGTACCATCTGCTACCAACCACCCTTATCAAATACTCTAAAACCCTTACAAAGGGTGACCAATTCTATTGTGTAATCTTACTATTACCCAAATGGTAAGTGTGTTCAAGGCTAAAGCTATTTAAGAGTGGCCTGTACAGTGTTACCAAATACATGCAAGTACACTAAGAGCTTAAATATCTTTAAACAAAACCAGCCACAGTTAAAAGGTTTAAATATATTTAATAATAAATAATAACAGAACAAGGTAATACTCAATAACCCAATACATTGACAACAGAATTCAAAATCACAGGAAATACTTTAAAACAACATTGCAGGACAGTCTCACATAAATACAGAAAATATCTAGACTGATCTTACTATTTTCCTATCTATCTCTAAGAGAAATACTATCATCTGAGGCTTATTTACAGAGCAAACAAATGCAGATGAGAAGTGCTGAAGATGGATGTGTTCAGATCCAGAGACAAATACAGAATGCACGGATTTTTTCTCTGAGATAGTTCTTGAATTAATAACAAACATTTCTGCTGGGTCATCTCAGATTACATAATTTTTGTCAACTCTGCTTTTAGTTTCCAAGCCAAAAGGAACTTAAAATATAACACCTCAGTGTCAAGAATACTTATCTCTTAGAAGGTGACACTTATCTCTTAGAAAAACAAAAAAAAAACACCTCCTGGAAGCGAGGAAAGCCCAGATAAACAGTCAATGGAGGGTAGAATCACGAAGAGTTATTAAATCCACTTCAGACTTGGTAAGCGCTTTCTTCCTGACAAGTATAGGACTTTATCAAAACCAAAGTGCCTGCCAACTTGCAACAGTTAAATAGCACAACACTAATTAAACAATCAAGAATTAAAGCGATATCCATAAAAACAGCCTTAAACAAGCCCATAAGAAGCATAGCTGGCTAGTAAAAATATATACAAGTGAAACACTGAGTGTGTGATAATCAACAATTAATAAAACTATCTCAATAGAAATGATACTCTATGTTAAAATGTGTTATAAAATAGATGTCCTATTCCTATCTCTTTCTCTTAGAAACTTGCCTGGAACTGGAAATCATAAACTGTTAAACACCTTTAGATTTGAAACCTGCAATTATCTCTGTTTCCATACAATAGAAAAGCCTACAACTCTAGACATTGTGTCTGCTTTGAGCTAAAACAGAGATAACAGTCATAAACAATTTCCATTTATTTTCTTCGAGTTTGTAAGTTAACTCTGTATATTCCAGCCTTTACCATCAACACATACATTTGCATAAGCATGTAGCTTATACACATTTCTGCTCTTTTCCAGCAGGGTGCACTGTGGTTACATTCTTGAAGCTCAGTACAGAACACATAGTTTTCTTACATTTCTAAGGCAAGCATACAAATCATATTATTATTCACAAATGACATAGAATTATTTACAAAATTCTTGCTGGCTGGGCTGGCAGCCTTCACACCGTGGATGATGCCCACCATCCTATTTATTTATTTTTTAAAGAACATCACATCATATCAAAACTTTTACCAAGGATGATGCACATCATTAATGCAGCAATGCCAGAGAAGAATAAAACATGGATGTAATATAAATTAAACAGTGGATAGCCTGAGCATCACTGGTAAAGAAGCACCATGATCAAATGTATAGCCACTATAAAAGAAAAAGGAATATTTACAGACAGTCAAAATAATGTACACTCAGACCCCAAGGGCTTCTAGAAAGACATCAACACCTGACACAGCAATAGTAGTGAGAAGCCAAAAAATAATGCATGTACAGACAAATCTAGGTAGTCAGTATCCATTTCACAATCTTAGTAAAATCATCAGAGATGTGTCTACCCCAAAATCTTTACAACTGCAGTAGTTACATCTCTATGTACCTTTTTATATTGACTCCATCAACACCTCTCTTGTGAATAAATATTATGTAAAGGGGGGGTGGGGTCACAAAGGCTGTCCTTCTGCAGAAGGGCTACTTCAAAAAATGTATCTGTTTAACAATACTAGCCTCAGTAAGAAACTGAGATGCCTCATAAAATCCTCCAAAGCTAGTTACGAAAATAAAATTGCCAAAGATTCCAAAGACAACCACAAAGCATTCTATAACTATGTCAAGAATCTAAATGGCAATGCTCAGATCTGCTCTGAGCTAAAACAGAATGGCATTAAATATACTGATCCGAAGGATATTGCCAATATCCTGGCAGATCGATTCAGTGCCAACTTCACCCCCCTCTCACCCCCTAAATGGCCCATCTCAATACCGGAAGATTGCCAAATTCCAGTAATAATGGCCACACAGGTACAAAACGCACTCTCTAAAGCCAGGAATACAGCATCCATTGGACCAGATGACATCCCGGGCTGTGTACTACATGAACTACAATATGAACTGGCACCTCACCTAAGTGTCATGTTTAATCATAGCCTCACCTCAGGTTTCGTGCCCACTGAGTGGCGCAGAGCTACAGTTATCCCAATCCACAAGGGGGGATCCACCTTGGATCCCGGAAACTACCATCCCATCAGTCTGACAAGCCTTATCTGCAAGACCATGGAGCATATTATCATGGA
The DNA here is from genome assembly GCF_019279795.1 of Protopterus annectens. NCBI lineage: Eukaryota > Metazoa > Chordata > Ceratodontiformes > Protopteridae > Protopterus > Protopterus annectens. The sequence goes on from NC_056735.1 coordinate 1,870,182,947, forward strand.
ACTTATAAACAAAGACATTGGCAACCTTCAAACACTGGACCCCACCCAGTTTGGGTTTGTGAAGGGCCGATCTTGTCTCCTGAACCTGATTGACTTCTTTGAATCAGTCTCCAGAGCCATGGACAAGGGTAAGGTGGTCCACACAGCCTATCTAGACCTTGCCAAGGCCTTTGACACCATCCCCCACTCTGGAATCATAGATAAACTTACTAAGTTGGGCATTAATCCCTATGTCTTGCTAAATGGCTTACTGATAGAACCCACACTGTAAAAGTAGCCGACTCCAAATCCAGCTCCAGACAAGTGACAAGTGGAGTACCTCAGGGTTCAGTCCTGGAGTCGCTCTTGTTTGGCATCTACTTCTCTGAAGTACAGGTCAACACTAAGGGACTCTGGCTAACAAAGTTTGCAGATGACTGCAAACTGGGAGCCATTATTGAATCCCCAAATGATGTGGATACTCTACAAAAGGGCCTTACAGAAACAGATGCTTGGTGCCAGAGCCATGGGCTCAAGCTCAATGCCAAGAAATGTATTGTTATCCCCTTTGGGAAAAAACATGTATTCATGAATTACCATATAGGTGGTAGTACACTAAACACAGAAAGTGTGATAAGAGACTTAGGGACACAGGTGGACAGTGGTCTCACCTTCGATAACCACATCGCCACAACAGTCAGGAAATCCTTCTATGTGGCACACCTCATCATGAAGGGCTTTTCATCCAGAAAAAAGGAGGTCATTGTCCCACTGTACTCATCCCTCATTAGACCCATTATAGAATACAACGCCCCATTTGGTATGTACCTCTCAAGACATCTGCAACAACTGGAAAGGCCTCAGAAATACCTCACTAAAAGAATCACAGGCCTAAAGCAGATGCCCTACGCTGACCGCCTTAAAAAAATCCAACTATACTCTGTCGCATATCGTCTACTCAGAGGCGATCTCTGCTTAACATACAAGGCCATGTCAAACCCAGAGCTGTTGGACATGCTACACTTAAAGAAATCCCAATCTCTCAGAGCTACACGCTCCAGGGATCTAAACCTTGTCATCACAATAAACAAAACATGCTGGAGGGATAGGTTCCTGACCCAGAGACTCCCCAGACTCTGGAATAGATTGCCCATACATGTCAAGCAGAGTGCCTCTTTGGACCACTTCAAGAGGAACCTTGACGATTGGATAGGAGAAAGGAAATTCACCCCAGGGATCACGTCAGTCGCCCTGCTAGACAGGGCTCCAGGAAAGTAAATAATGTGGGAAGAAATAGCCAGGGAATTGTTATGGCTAGGCTTGTATAGGCCCTAGGGCTGATAGCCTAGTACCAACCTATGAACCTATAATACTCTGCATTGCTGAGGCAAAGCAAATACTAATAATATTAATCCTAACTGGTGGGAAAGTGTCAATTTTATCGGGTGGCATATTCATTCTAATCATTCATGGATGATCTTCAGACAAGACAGAATTCTATAGACCCATCAACCCTCTAATCCCTCTAGCCAAGGCCTTCAGTACTACATGATTTTTTTTCCCAGTCACTAAGCATTGGTTCAGGGCAAGACATAAGACAAAAGTAACCTGTCAAACTTATTTTCTCCATGCCTAGATGGGCAAAAGAAAATACATTGGTCCCATTTTTCTTGACCTCTCAAAGGTCTTCAGCACACTTAGCCTGCCAGCTGTGCAGATGAAGCCCCATGGTCAAACTTTCTAATTTACTTGGTTGAATGTCTAGGCAGCAGGACTAAACAATGAATTTAGTATTAGGTGGAATTAGTGTCCCACAATGCTGTGGAACTATACCTGTGACACTTAGCTTATTCAAGACAGAGATAGCTCCACACTCACGTGTCAGTCCAAGACACCCTTTAAGATACACTGCAGGATTTCTGTTGGCCTACCTTATAGCATGGCTGCTTAGACAGAATACTTTTGCGAGTTTGACTAGGGAACATTAAATCTTTATCTGTTCCAATTAAATCTCAGTGTTTTTATCTTACAGCAGCTTAGGCATCAAAAATAGGAAGATCGTGAAACAAAGAAAATGTTTTACATCAACAGGAAGATCATAAAACAAAAAAATGTTTTACATCAAAGATTTGCCAGCTATGATGAAAGAGATATGCTGCCTACTTGGATCATCCAAGGGGCTTTAAAGAGTATTTGGATAAGACATACACTTGTTTCTATCATCCTGTTGTAGCAGATCCTTTTGTATTCCTTATGCAAGATCTCAATGGGAAAGAGTAGTGGAAGCTAGGTTAAGAAGGGAGGTGATGATTAGTGATCAGCAGTATGGCTTCATGTCAGGAAAGAGCACTACAGATGCGATGTTTGCTCTGAGAGTGTTGATGGAGAAGTACAGAGAAGGTCAGAAGGAGTTGCATTGTGTCTTTGTGGATTTAGAGAAAGCATATGACAGGGTGCCTAGAGAGGAGTTGTGGCATTGTATGAGGAAGTCGGGAGTGTCAGAGAAGTATGCAAGAGTGGTACAGGATATGTACGAGGGTAGTGTGACAGCGGTGAGGTCTGAGGTGGGAGTGACAGATGCATTTAAGGTGGAGGTGGGATTACATCAAGGATCAGCTCTGAGCCCTTTCTTTATTTGCAATGGTGATGGACAGGTTGACAGACGAGATCAGACAGGAGTCCCCGTGGACTATGATGTTTGCAGATGACATTGTGATCTGTAGTGAGAGTAGGGAACAGGTGGAGGAGACCCTGCAGAGGTGGAGATATGCTCTAGACATAAGAGGAATGAAGGTCAGCAGGAATAAGACAGAATATATGTGTGTGAATAAGAGGGAGGATAGAGGAATGGTGAGGATGCAGGGAGTAGAGGTGGCGAAGGTGAATGAGTTTAAGTACTTGGGATCAACAGTTCAGAGTAATGGTGAGTGTGGAAGAGATGTGAAGAAGAGAGTACAGGCAGGATGGAGTGGGTGGAGGAGAGTGTCAGGAGTGATTTGTGACAGACGTGTACCAGTGAGAGTGAAAGGGAAGGTCTACAAGAGGGTAGTGAGACCAGCTATGTTATATGGGTTGGAGACAGTGGCATTGACAAAAAGGCAGGAGTCAGAGCTTGACGTGGCAGCGTTGAAGATGCTAAGATTTGCACTGGGTGTGACGAGGATGGACAGGATTAGGAATAAGTATATCAGAGGGTCATCCCAGGTTGGAAGGTTTGGAGACAAAGCCAGAGAGGCAAGATTATGTTGGTTTGGGCATGTGCTGAGGAGGGATGCAGAGTATATTGGGGAAAAAGATGCTAAGGATGAAGCTGCCAGGTAACAGGAAAAGAGGAAGGCCTAAGATAAGGTTTATGGATGTGGTGAGAGAGGACATGCAGGTGGTTGGTGTGACAGAGCAAGATGCAGAGGACAGGAAGAAATGGAAACAGTTGTTCTGCTGTGGCGACCCCTAACGGGAGCAGCCGAAAGAAGAAGAAGAAGAAGATGCAAGATTTCAAAAAGAAAAATCTTGTCTTGCTGATTTCACTAAGACATCAACAATAAAATTGAATTTATTGAAAAAACTCTCTCTCATCATTCTGTCTCACTAACAGTATCTGAGATGTGACTGTTATCTTTAGAGAAAAAGCTATGGAGCTTACACAATATAACAGAAAAACTCAGGCTATAAGAGATGCTTGACAGATTAAAAGGTAGGGAAATGTCCATCTTTACTGAAACTGTGGTTAAAAGCAACAGATACCTGTAGGCTTATGTTCTGTCTACTGTGAGAGCTCATAGAACTTTGAACCTTATAGCAGCTTAGTTCACCTGTAAGCTCTAGTAACAAGATTTAAGTGTTGTTTGTTAAAGAAGATATACTGAAGCTTTTTTTTGGATCTCAAAGAAAGTCATTTGATTGGTGACTTTGCATCAATGAGACTTAAACAGAGAAAAGCTATTTTTTCCTGTGTTTAGGGTGTGACGATGTGAGGTTTTGCCATCTGGGAGAGTGGGGCAGTGCGTATGTGATGTGCCAGCATGGTTGGCTGGAGTTTTGTGGATGGTTTTGTAAATGGTTTTCTGTCATTTGACTATCACACTGACTTGTACAGATGCTTGTTTTAATCATGTATCAACAGTGCTATTACAACTTATTAAATGATTATGTTTAAATAAAGAATTCTATAATTTTCAAATACTGCAACAGAATTTAGAAAAGCTCTGAGTCTGTACTCTACCAGAGTCATGTGATCAAATGTGATGTCATTCTATAATCAGCACTGAGGGGATGGCACTCACAAATCAGCTTGTTTTGTTTTCTTTGGAACCCAATATAAAAATCTATGACAGTTAATACACTCAGTTTAGCTGAGTTTAGTTTAGGGGGAGGTCATCACCTTGCCTTGTGGAAGTAAGCAACTCAGCATCCAATCTTGCCTTGCGGTATTAATTAAGTTAGATAGGGAACAGTTCCTCTTTATACAGTCAGGAATTAGAGTGAGATTAGCTAAGTATTGTTTTTCTGCATCTGTTTGAATCTGTCCAACTGTGTTATTTTTATTTCTCCTGTGATTCAAACTCTGATGTTATTACACAAATATTTAATATTTTCATGTTTTTTATTTTATTTATTATTAAATATTTTTATACCTTTTATTGTGGCTGGTCTTTTAGACATTACTTGTATCATCTTGAGAGTACTTGTGCTTATTCTAGTAATGCCTTGGCCACTCTGAAAAGCCTTGCTGCTTGGGTTACACTCCACCATTCATGTTAGTATTGATTTTACGCAGCATAATTGGATACCCTTGTAAGCCTGACAGTGACTGGCTGGTGTCAGCATTGTTACCTTATTGTTTGGGCATAAGGGGGCACTGCAGGTAAATCTATGACAGCCTTTCCCAGGAGTGAGTGTGTGTGTGTGTGTGTGTGTGTGTGTGTGTGTGTGTGTGTGTGTGTGTGTGTGTGTGTGTGTTTGTGTGTGTGTGTTTGTGTGTGTGAAAATCAAATACCCAGGTGTGGATGTGTCAGTCAGTTGGAACTGCTCTTGGGGGAAATTGTGCTTGATGCAGAAGGCTGCATTTGAAATCACTGTGTAAATCCATTCCTGTTCTTAGTGACAGTGTCTCACCAGTGTTGGTGGTGAGGACTGAAATTCCTTGATTACTGTCCTCATGGTAAAGATAGGCTCGCATATAGGGTTTGCCACAGTAACACAATAAAGTTCAGAATAGTGCACCCCCTTTGCCTATGTCCCTGGCAGGAATAAAAATATTTATTCTTCTGAAAAGACTAAAGCTTCCCTAGGGTATGCTGGGTTGAATGATTCATCTGGGTCTACTTCACATCACCTAAATCTCATTTGACTGACTTTCATTTAACTGAGACCAAATCACCTAATTTTCAAAATACTGAAAACTCATTTGACTGGATCTCATTTCACAGAAAGCTTACAATGCTAACTTTCAAAAGACTAAATTTTAAACCAAAGACATACACACTTAAACACTAATGACTACCTCTTTTCAGAATTTAAAAACTACTTACTTACCCTTTTAACAGGAACCAGACAATATAAAACCAAAGTAGGTGAGGGGCTATGCCCCCACAACCCCCAGTGTGGGGGCTATGCCCCCCACACCCCCCTAACTATATATACTAACTCCAGGATCACACTACAGTAGGGAAAAGGGCATATACCTTGTACTTGACTTACAGTACTCTACATGCTGCCACTACTGCTGGGAACGCACAACACATCCACCATATTACTTTAGATACTTCCCATCAAAATGTAAAGAGACATACCCACATTTAGAAACACTAAAATGCTACTTTCTACATGACTATTCTGACAGTCAGCACTGTAAGTTACAGAAATTCTTTTTATCACAAACAAGTCACAGCTGAAGGGAAACCCACATCATATCTGTGGCTTTCAATTCAGTGAAATGAGATTCAGTCAAATGAGTTTTCAGTATTTTGAAAATTAGGTGATTTGGTCTCAGTCAAATGAAATTCAGTCAAATGAGATTTATGTGATATGAAGTAGACCCGTATGTCTTTGGTTTAAAATTTAGTCTTTTGAAATTTAGCATTGTAAGCTTTCGGTGACATGAGATTCAGTCAAATGAGTTTTCAGTACTTTGAAAATTAGGTGATTTGGTCTCAGTGAAATGAAAGTCAGTCAAATGAGATATAGGTGATGTGAAGTGGACGCATATATATATATATATATATATATATATATATATATATATATATATATATATATATATATAACACACACACACACAAATATATATATATATATATATATATATATATATATATATATATATATATATATATATATTTATATATATATATACATACACATATACATACATGGGTCTACTTGATATGTTTGAAATTTCAAAATGCTGACATTCATATGGCCGAGACCATATGATCAACATTTTGAAATGTCAAACATGTATAGTGGAGATCCCTATACAGCGCAGAACCAAGAGATTTTCCTTTTCTGCACTGTAATGCCATCTCAGAGTAGGAATATTTAAGTAGCAGGGTATGTGGGGGGTGCAAGGGCGCTTGGCCCTCTGCTAAATGCAGTTAGTGCAGTGTTTTTTTTGTATTTTACATTATGCAGGAGATGTTCGACATTTCAAAATGTCAATCATACGGTCACGATCATATGAAAAAGGGCAGTTTGGAATGTCGAACATCTGAAGTAGATGCATATATATATATATATATATATATATATATATATATATATATATATATATATATATAGACATATAGATATAACTGTAGATATATAGATACACACACACACACATACACACACACATACACACAGGGTTAGGATAGTCTAGGTCAGGTTTTCAGGGTTATGGTTATAGTCAGTGTGAGCAAAGGTTAGGGCTGGTATGTTAAAGTTAGGGACTCATGTTTAAAATTTAAGGGTAGAATCAGACTTTGTGGATTAGTGTTAAGTTTTTAGTATCAGGCTTTTAGGGTTAGGGTCAGAAATTTAGAATTAGTTTTAGGGTTGGGATTTTAGGGTTAGGGTTAGACTTTTGCAATGGGTAGAGCTATAGAGGACTATTCAGAAAGGTTACAGTTATTTTTTATATATAATTTGACTATTATATTTATGTTATAAGTACACACTTATGTACGGTGCTTCCTTTCCAAATGTGCTATTTATCTGGGACAGTATGTGCTTGTTTTGAACTAAAGTATCTTATTACAAGTCTGAAATTCCTTTTTATTGTAAACTGCCTTGGAGGAACTAATATATGAACACTTACAGAAAGCTAACGTATCCAGCATTTCAGAGGCTTTTATTGTCAAATTCTAGTACTGTCCTCAGTTTCAACCTGGGCTGTGACAATTGCTTGCAAGGTCAGGTAAAATAATGCCAAAGATATATGTCCACTAAGTTCTTATTAGACCAGAAACAAACAATAGCCAATTATATTTGCAAGACCATACCTGACTTTGTTATGCTATCATGCCCCCTGCATGACCTGACTAAGAGTAGGCCTTACACATAAATAGACAGAGGTGACAGACCAGACATTCTAGATATTGAAATAAAATGCTGTGCCCTGAGCTCATCCTATTAGCCCTAGACCTTTCTAAACAGGTAAGGTATTCGTGACGACTTCTGATGTTGGCAGTGGAGCAGCACTGGCACAAAACATAGAGGGTGGCAAATGTCCAATAAGTTAAATGAGCAGAAAACTGAGTAATTCTGAACAAAAACATTCAGCAACTGAAAGACAATGTTTAGCTATTCAGTGGTCTCTCTTTTTGTTTAGGTATTATCAGTCAGAAAGAATGTTTTTTCCATTTACAGATAATACAACCCTTCAATGGCTCTACAGGCAAATACATGGTAATTTCACACTAGCCAAATGGTCCTATCTCTGCAAATCTTTCTGTTTCAAATTTTGTACTGCCCAGGTCACCACCATGCAAACATAGTAATACCAAGTGGCTAAGGAGTAAAGGCAGAGGAATTCTTTCTTATTTTGTCGATGTAAAGTGCATGCTTGGTACTGCTGCATATTTTGTTTGATCTGAAAACTCTTACTGAGAAAAGATGGTCTATATTACTACCATTTTTTTTCTTTTTTTGAGTGAAGAAACCTATTTCCTGTGATGTATGAATATTTTTTGTTTATAAGACTTTATTTACCATTGAACTGTGCAGCTTCTGTCTTATGCACATGAAAAAGTGAAATATCACAGTTACAAGTATGTATGTGTGTGTGTGTGTGTGTGTGTGTGTGTGTGTGTGTGTGTGTATTACATATCTTTTCAATGAATCACAGGTCACTGATAAACATAAGCATTATCCATGATTGAATGCACTAAATTATTTTCCCATTAATATTGTACTACAAATAAATCCAGCATGTATGCACCAGGATGCAATGCAGAGAAAATGAGAGGGTAATACAGTCACCCTGCCAGTCCAGTGACTCCTGTATAAATTCCATTGGAAGTTTGGCAACAGTGACCATATTTATTTCTTTGTTATTTCATAACTGCATTCAGCAGTGATCTGGGATCCAAAGGAGAAGAGTTAACAATACAAAAATGGAAAAAACACAAATTAAGGGATATGCAAACTACAGATGCTTTATACCACATTTATTTTTTGTAATTTATTGGGCAGGTAAAATGGTAGGTAGTCTGGAAACCCTCTTCAACTATGACTTGGAACACAGGGTCAAGGGAAAACACTTATATGAGTGCATTACTAATGATCCTAGAGGAAGCTGATTGAAACACAATACATTGAGCAATTTCATCTGTTACCACTTACAACTAAACAAGAACATCTCAAAACAATGACAGTACATACAAACAAAACCAAAGAAAAATACTCTTACACTATACTACAGCAACATTACTCTCCATACATCACAAGCTCAATACCACATCCATTAATTCAAATACTGCATTTTATCATTCACATAGATACGTCATAGGAAACATAATTAAAATAGTCAGGACCATCTCCCCTGCATATGTTTAAAATGCTTCATTTACATGGGGCACTCCGTCCCCACACTCCTAGAACTTAAATATATTAACTCTAAGGTTACACAACCAAAAAGTAAGGAAAATACACAAAATTATTTTGTAGCTGATATTTGGCAACTCAGCTATAACAGTTCTGTCAACCATACTACAGATGATCTTTATATAAAAGTCTGTCCGAGATTAAACTAACATTCGACTAAGCCTTTGGTTCCCACATATTTATCTAGATAGCTTACTATCATAAGTCAATAGCATGGTTTTAAAGGTGGCAAGAAACTAGGGTACCTAGAGAAAAGAAAACAAATGCAGGCATACAGACATCATGTAAACTCTACATAGCCATTGACTGGAGGTCAGAAATGACCTGAACCCTTTATGGTGATACTGAGAAGCAAAGGCCTTGCCAATGAGCCAACATGTATCACCAATATCAAAAACAGTATCAGTTTCACTTTACTAAATGTGTTATATGTGTCACTTTGCAGCAACATGCTGAATGAAGTGCAGATGCCCCCAACAAACATAGACCACAGATTTACTATCTCGTACACTTAAAAGATCCCTTATATAAGGATATCTTTTCCTGCTAAGAAAATCCAAACTTAGTGCCCAGATGTGTACCTTCAGCTGTGTCTAAGCCTATGAGTAGAGGGTGATCTTAGGTCACCCCTTTTATCAGGCTATACCAAACCAAAACTTGCTGCTTGGTTAAAGCAAAGCACAATAATGAAACAATATGAGTTTATTATTGCCAGGAAGATACCATCACCCCTAAAATTACAATGCCTACATTTCTGATCATTAGCGTTCTCTCTCTAGGCATGTTAATTGTGTACCACCCCACACATTTAGCCTAGCTTCCCAGCCAGACAGCAGAATGAATAACTCTTGACTGGTAGGTAGTGTGGAGCTAGTCTTACAAATGTGTTACTCCATTCATTTGACCAAATTAGTTCTGCAATTATAATACCCTTCTGGGACAAGGTGAGTCCCTGCTTCTAACAAAAACTGACATACTGTAGTCAACATTCCTAACCTGAAATTTAAACATTTGCTCCTGAGACACCTACCACACTTGGCCTGTATAGGACCAATCCAGTTATACTTATTATTACATGGAAGTGCCTAATGCATCTAATGCCCTGCCACTGCCTTGGACAAGTAATAAGGAGCAGTGCCTGCTAATTAGTGAATGTACAGCGTATAACACTATTTAAACAGATTTTATCATGTGACCTTAAACTAACCCCACCAATTAGTTCTACACCACACTGTTGTGGCCCCAGCTTATGTAGTTTAATTATATTAACTCACTGATACAATCTGTTTTACAGGAGTATGGCTTATTCAGTCCAATACTAATACTCTTTCAATCTTCCAAAGTTAAAGAAAGTTTGGATACAAATGCAAGGCAGTTATTCAAATTGCAAAAATGCTAATTTTTTCAAATATTCAATTCCCAAATTGTGCCAAATCTCAACATATTATGAAGAAATACAGAACCACGAAGCACCAGAGCACTCCAAGGCTGTAGGAGCTGACAAAAATCAACAATATATCCAAAACAACTTAATGTAGATGAAAGTCGAACGACTGCAGAAACAACTCAAAAATAATCCAAAGAAATCTTTATTGGTCTACAAGTAGAACGAAGGTCCAAAGAAATCTTTATTGGTCTACAACTTCGTTCTACTTGTAGACCAATAAAGATTTCTTTGGATTATTTTTGAGTCATTCCTGGAGTCGTTGGACTTCCATCTACATTAAGCTGTTTTGGATATATTGTTTATTTTTCTCAGCTCCTACAGCCTTCGTGGTTCTGTATTTACAATTTATTTAGTGTCTGGAGCACTTACTCCCTGGTCGGACGCTGTGCTTGTTATTTTTATTCACATATTATGAAGAAATGTTAACACACTAATAAACTGCAGTACTAATTGAAGTACATCACCATACAAAGAAATACTAGCTGACTGGTTTTCTGCTTGAATAACAACCAAACTTGCTCAAGTCAAATTCTACTCCCAAGATATACTGCAGACAACCTGGATTTGAGGTACAAACCTTGTTAGCCTCAGGCACCAATAAACTGCTAAGCAAAACGAAAGAATATCAGTACTCAAGCTCAGATGGTTTGCCTTACACTTTTCTAAAAATGGCACAGACTAAAAGTTGCCCTACTCTTCAGCAGGTCTCTCCAGGAAGTCACTTCCCCCACTAATGGAAAATCACTCTCTTACTCCCTCTTCACAAACCTGGGGACCCACCGCCTCCTGAAAATGTAGCATTGTCAATTCCTCCGCATCTAAATATTAACCATCACTCCATTCTTACTACTAGCTACAGTGAGTCCTTGCCTAGACATAAACTAATCAAACCTATCTTCTGATGCCAAACCTGATCCACTCTACTCTGAGAAACATTGGTTCCATATGTGGTTTATTCTTCAGGGTCATAGGATGTTTGATACATTGCCTCACAATTTGTTTTTTTTTTTCCTAAATTCCACAGTCTGAGACTAGGGGCACTCACATTTTCATGTATGTTGCACTATTTGTCCAAACAAGCAATTCCATATGAGACAATGTCAATGCTTCTCAGCTCTATGACAGTACATAGTTTGGTATCCCATGGGTCATTATTAAGGTCTTTATTGTTACTTATTTTATTTCACAATATGTGTCAAACTTGCAAAAAAATTCAAATCATTAGTTATATAAACTCAGTGGCTTTACTACCCTCACCCCCACCCTGGCCCATGGTTGCTCAGTTGGATGGTAAACTATATTCAGGCCTCTCTTGTAGGGAATTCTTGATCAAGCAAAATGATTTCCACCTCTGCACCATGTTTGGCCGAACAATGCTCTCAGTCAATTCAATAAACTCCCTAACTATCCTCTTCAAAGGTGGAGAGATTATTTCTCAGTGTCTCAGTGTATATTTTTGACAAATCTCTCATCTTCCCAGAACACATAAGTGAAGTTGACAAAAATATATATATATAATACATTGAGTACACTATACCAGATGGCGGAGTTCATCTCCATGGTTACCAGACATATGGTAGCCAGAGCTGCAGTCATCTGTTGCTAACCTTTTGTGGGGTGGTTTTAACATCCCTCCACAGGGGAACTTCACTAAGCTTACCATAAAATATAATACAACAAAGTACCAAAACCAAAAACAAAGCTTTAGCGTTACATAAAATGGCAATACTACAATACAAATAGTATCACAGGCTAAATTTCTGAGTGTTACTATAGATTCAAACCTAAAATTTGAGCATCACACTCGTTAAGCCATTAAAAATACACACCCAGATGTGGTTCACTTTATTGAGCTAGTCCATATCTCTCAGAATCTGACATAAAAACCATAGCTTCATTCGTTCATCTCCCATCACTTCTTTATGCCGTTCCCATTCTTATTAACCTGCAGTCTACATATTTGAAGAAACTAGATGCATTCTATAACAAGATAGCTAAATTTTCAACTAACCTTCCATCCCAAAAATATTACTGTATTGCCCTTAAACAGTTACACTGGATTGAGCTTCCACAATGTCTCTCCTACACACAACTCGTTACTCCACACAACCTAACTTATAAACACAAGAATTGTCCTTCTTTAAACAACATTCTCGAGCAGTACTCACCTACAAGGGACCTGCTCTTATGAAATAAAGGTCTTTCCATTAAATCTAAAATCATAGCTGGAGACTCACTTTACTCAGGTTATGTCACTAAATTGTAGAACAACTATTGCATGAGTTCCTGTTCAGTACCTGGATAATCAGTCTAATTATAAATACTTATAACCATTCTTTTTTTTCTACTTGTGTATAGCCAGCATGTGAATGCCTTCCCCTAGTTTTGTATGTGTGTGTGTGTATATATATATATATATATATATATATATATATATATATATATATATATATATATCTATATCAAATTTGATTTTTGGAAACATTTTGTATTTCTCATACCCACTTTGTGGACACTTTAAAAAGTCTAATCACATGCTATGTTTATAATGCTTTATAATGTTTTATGTCTTAATATGACTCAGCGATTATGTTTCTGATGTTTTATATTTAATATATACACATGGAGCTTTTCTCCATGGAACTTAGCCAAAAAGGGTTTTTGCCCAGTTGGACTATCCCAGTCAACAAATGGAAATAAATAAATGGTAAATACATAAGTTGCTGTTTTATTTTTTATGTGTTGGTCTTTTCTGTCTGTCTTGTGGAAATATGATGCAATACTTTCAAGTCACATAGACTCTTTCTCATTTTGACATTGAGAAAGAGTCTATGTGACTTGAAAGCTTTGTGACATTTTTATACTAAAATTATGTTTTTGATACTGAGACGTTTGGGACCTTTGTTTTTTTTTTTTTTTTGCTTTTCCAATCTTGGTTCCATTTGGCTGCCTTGTGGGTTTTTGCTGTTGAAAGATGATCTGTCTAGTCTGCTTGGCTTCCTGGAGTACTTCTTGCTTGAGTTGAGGAATCACATGATGATAGGCCACAGAGATTCCTTCACAGCTGGTTTTACCCCTAAGTGCTTATATGTCTTCTCAAATAGATAATACTTTTTGGACTGTAATGTACCTGTCTGTTTAGTGAAAGAAGACATGCATAACAACTACAGAGAAGTTAACTTCCTCCATTTCAGACATACCAAACAAGGAAACACCACTGCACTTGGAGCACTCCTCATGTTCCTCCCATTCGCTGCCTAGTCATTTCACCTTCAGTTTCACCGCAATCAACTCTACTTTTAATATGTTGACTTTGTTGTCACTGGGGGCCACCCATGAAGAATGAGCTGGTACTGACTGGTTAGTTTCATATAGTTCTGCTCTAACCAACAATGACATTTGATAGATGCGTGTAACTCCTTTACGTTTTCTACTTAAAGGAATATTTTCCTTCAGCTAGAGAAGCCACCAAACACTCTTTGTCAACTTCTTCAACTTTAGGTGTAGGACTTTAGTCACAGGCTGTGATCTTGACTGCACATGACTTTGCAGAGCCTTGTTTTTCAGCATATTGGAGGGTAATAGATCCATGCTCATTGTCACCTCCAACACATTGGTCATCAGGGTGCTCTGCAACACCTCCGTCTTGGTCTTTTTTCATTACTGCTCTGTAACATTTCTTCAAACTTCATCGATAAAGTACAAATATTAATGCATGGAAATTTTTATAAAAGTGCATTAAAACTAGAAGAAACCTTTCAGAGTCTAGCTTAGCTGACCACCAAGAGTAGCACATTGGAAATATATTTGTCTCTTGACATCTACTATTATAGTCCACTATAACATATTTTTCCTCAATGCCTAAGATAAATTCTGACAAAAACTGACTCTTTTGGAGGTGTGTGAGGGACTCATCTGACTGAGTCACAACCCAGTTCTCTGGGTCTTTGTGGAGAAGTTACAGATCAGTTTCTCAAAGCTGATATATATCATTCATACCCATCAAAGTATAATATTTACTGCAAGACCAGAACTTTTTAAAATGAAATCAAACAACAATTTAGTAGTATGTTACCTAAGCAATTATGGATGACACTGGTTTCTACTTTCTCTGCAAGGAAGCGCTTTCAGTCTAAGAGTAGGTGCTGAACCATCACAGCTACCCATATTCCATGAATCATTGTCCTAACCAAACCTTATATTCTAGCATTCACCTAAAATACAAAGAATTTCTCTGACCAGCAGTGCCTCTCAGAGTTAGAACTGTTTGTCTATTAAGGAAGCATAGTTATATTTTAGTTCTGCTGCTTTCCATAGGAACAAAAAAGATGGTGATGGATATCTTTTCCTTTCAGTAAATCATCTGATTATCTTTTATGCTTAGCTTCTTTTCTCTTGTTTCGGCACTTTCTGTTGAAGGCTCAGTCAGAGTACAGTTAGAATATCCTGTGCTCATTGTGGTGGAGTTTTGGTATCCCAGAAGAGTTTAGTTTTCATTCTTCAGTTCCTTGCCTCTCCTATGTTTTTCAAACAGCAATCCAACTTCAAGTTCAGGGTTTGAATCTTCCAGTAGACCCATCAGAAACACCTGCACTCTTTTTGGAAGTTTCACAGACCATGACAGTATCTTGAAAGCTTTCCGCATATGAAGTAAACATGTTTGCTCATCTGGGTTTGGAGAAATGATCAGAAACCACACTTTTCTATCCAAAACTGTGGAGCCTATTAATATCTCTTTCACTTAGGCCTGAGCTACAGTATTGTTAAGCATCATACATCACAGTTTTGGCTAGTGGTATGAAGTCTGGTAGCCTACACAACTCCTGAAAAAGGTTCTCTGCCTAAACTTAGTCTGATAAGATCAGAAGTAACCCTTGCTTTATTATGTACTTTATGAGTCTTCTGTGGATTATTATTTTTTCACTTAAATTTTATCATAATTTACAAGTGATGCGTACATGGTAAAATGTCTTCCGACTTACACTCTGATTAAAAAGTTCAGCTTCTCCATTTTCTAACTCCTTTTCTGACTTTTTTGCCATGCAGTCTACTTTTTCTGGTTCCCTAATATTTTGGAAGGTCTTTTTCTAAGAGCCATCACCTCTGCTAGAAGCATTTTGGAACACTAAGGACTTGTGTGCTTGTGGTCTTGTTTTGTGTTCCACTGTGGCAATGATTGTTTAAAATGTATCCTTCATGTTTTCTGGACAGTAGTTTCTGGGGTTTGTTTAGACCATTCCTTTTATAGTTTAGCTTTTTTCCTTAAGCCTATAGTGGTAACTAAAATCTTCAGTAACTTGATGTACACTAACAGCTCTGTTTCTACATCTAGAGAATAAAGGATTATTGCAAAACTTACTAATTCATCAACTCCTTGTGCTGAGTCAGGAAGGGAATCCAGTAGTTAAACAAACTTTGACAAATTCAAAATATAATAACAGTGCTTCCTGCTACCAAAAGGCTCAGTGCCCTCTGTGAAGCCAGGGGTAACGCCAGGCTAAAGGAAGTTATTATGAGAATGCTAGGCTGAATGCAACAACTATTATCTTTCTTCTTTTTAATTGTTTTTTTCTTTTTCTCTTCCTCATGTTTATCTGCAGTGTGCATTCTCTTAGTAAAAACTAGACTGTTGCCCAGATGTCAAAGGATATAACATGTTTTGATCCTCTGCACATCATGAAACCTTCTATTAATAGAACAAGGACAAAAGAGCAGTGGAGTGTTACTGGTATAAGAAATTTAATATTTTAGTGCTTTTAAATACCCGAGGAAGCACTTAGATATGTGAAAGCCTGTGTTTATTAAACTTGGTTATATATTATATACGAGTTTTAGTGGAGTTACTTTGAGCCGGATTTTCATTTTTTGTTTTTTGCATTTTTTTGTGCTTTATCCACGCTAGTTTTACTTGTTGTTAGCTACATGATGGTGTTAAGAATTAAGAAGTAGGGATTTAGTTATGAATGTTTATGCTATAAGAAATGTTCATTTTGGAGATTTTGTTTTGTATAAAATGTGGTATACTTCACAGAAACTCACACATTAGTCCAAGAGCATGCCTGAATGCACTTTATTGACCATAGAATTGCACAGACTGAGCAATATGTTGCAGTCACTTCATATAGGGGTGTGCAGGCTTTTATGGAGGTACATGCACTGCTTAATATGTCATGTGACCAGCACCCCCCCCCCCCTTTAGCTTAGATGCAGTAAATAATTCACTGGGATAAATTTATATTTCAGTGTCTATATGTACGAGTGTACTGAAAAGGCAATATATAAAGTAGTGGAACACAACATGTCTCATTCATGTAAAAATCCAGAACCACAGCCAGTAAAATCATTAGTCAGACGTTCAATCCTGAGGTGGTGTTCATCTCTTTGTTATTTATTTATTTAGTTACTTAGTTAAGTTCTACATTAGGTTCTTGGCTCACTGTACTACTTCTGTTGAGTTGAGGAACAATTCAGAAGTGAAAACTGACTCTGCCTTTGCTACATGAACACAATCACTGTCCTATACTCTAGTATTTAGATTTATGTTCCTGGGACTATCAGTGTACCATTGACTATTTCTAGTCTAGGTCATAACTGGTCAGAATGTTGTCTATAAGGAATCCTTGAACCAATTCCATGATAATTAATGCAATCCATGGTGGACGTCTTTTTATCATATTGCAGAAATACACTGAATCCCCTTCACTGAATTATCTGCACCTTGTACATTGGAGCTTTTGCAAGTGGTGTTTTATTAATATTTAACATGGGAACAGATGAGAATAAACATAAGGAAAAGAAACAAAATGAAATACAAAGAAACAAACATCCTAGATGCAATTGAAACTATCATAGCAAATAACACAGCATAAGGATGGAACCAACAAGCAAACCAACAAAAGAGTATAATAAAACCATCCTCTCCTTTGCTTTCTCATGTCCTTGTTCATACCATGAGTATAATTTTGGTAAAATGCCCAGAAGCAGTGCAAGTTAGCGTGTAAATAATAAAGTTAACACTAAGCAGCTTTACAGGAATACATGTGAATGGACAGGAAAATGATATTCCCACGTCAAACCAATTATGTAAGTGCAAGAAAAAAGGAGAACAATTGTTCATACACACTGTGTGATGGCCTATCCTGTGACTGCAATGATTAGCTTAAGCAGTTGCATGGGGCAGGAAAGAGAGATGATGAAGCTGAAGGCCTGGATGTGGATTTATTTGGAGAAAAGTAGCAAGTAGCATTCCTTTCTTTTTATTCATTTATTTGTTCTCCAGGTCGGGGGTCTGATCAGAGGACCCTATCTGCCATAACCCAAGCCATAAAGCACCATGAATAAAAAGATTACAAGACAATGAATGTATATGTTGCAAGGCAACAATGAAATGTGTGGAGTATTTGAAAACAAATACATTAGTCGCAGAATCACATGTCTGAATCAAGACCAAATTGAGTACATACAATGCATAAACTGCAAACACATGGGTGAATGCAAAGATGTTATAAAGCAAAATAAGGCCATTCAAGTGCAATAAGAAAATAATGCATAATAATGCATAATGACGCCACTGATGAAATTTAAAAGCATGCTGCGGTGAGTCTGTCATTTACAGCAGCAGGGCTAGTCACCAGGCGGTGTAAACCTTGTCTCGAGATGATTGTCACTGTTGAAGTGGCACCTCGACCCCATGTGAAAACTGGGAAAAAGGGGTTGAGGATGGATGGATGGTGAGTCTGTCATTGAAAGACTTCCCAAACAAGAAATAAACCCAGTTTTCATAACTGTTTGACAGATTTAATAGGTGCAGATAAGTTAATTACTTATCCTAAAGCAGTCACAGTGGATATATATTTTCAGTTACTTGACAAGCTTAAACCTGAACTTATTGTACTCCATTTCATGACTAGCATCATAGGAAGCCATTTCTAAGCTGCATCTGGTAGTTTACTGAATGATTTCAGTGTTATAGTCTCTACATGTTCGTCTATACTTTTTTTATGATATGAATATCGATTCTTGTATTTTTTTCTTTATGTTATGAATATTTACTCTTGTATATATATATGTATGCAACTAACTGTATCCGGAGCTTTTCTCCCTTGGCTTTCTCTGAAAACTGGTACTTTTGACCCAGTTGGACTTTCCCGGTCAACAAACTGGAATAAATAAATAGATTAGGACCAAACCAAATTAGGCCTCACAAAGGTCAGTGAACCTTGGTCCTGAGACATAAGAGAGCAGTAGAGAGTCTTGTATGTAGTTTTATGGCTAAGGGAGGGGAATAATTGAGATATCTAAGCTTTAATGTCAACAAGGCTATTAGCAAAGTCTGACTGTAACTGGCCATCAGTTCTCAGTAGTGCTTCAAATGACCAGAGAAAGGGAAAAACAAAACAAACAAAATAATGTATTTGCGCTCAGTCTTTTGAAGAACAGCCACACTAAGAGAGGGATTGAGGGCAATTACAATAAGACCATGTTGGGAGAGGCAATCCTACAGATTTTCTTCCTACAAATGTTAGTAGATTTGATATCTTATAACCTAGTTTAAGTTACTTGACCTTGTCCTTGTTGCACTGATTTTGACACATCCCTTAAATGTAAGCAGACTACAAGATATTTCTGTTGAAAGGTTTGAGTAATTCAGTTTGGTAAGTCAGAAGTCTGGAAGTCAGTGCCATCATTAAGTTTTTGAGGGGATCTAAAGATTTTGTACATGGGTTTGATAATTCTAAGAATAAGCTTGTTGTTATGAAACCAACACCAGACTTGTTCTGAGATAAGCACATGGGACTAACCTAAGACAAGGTTAAGGGTAGTTTGTATCCTTAACAAGAAAATGGAACTGTTATATCACAACATCATAACATATGGATCTCCACATCTTTGCAGCTACTTTTAGCACTTGCAACCACCTTTTTAATCAGGCCTGGAGTGACATAAATGCTATACTATAGTCTCTTGTGAAAAGACTTTCTGAAGGCACATAAACCATTCATTCTACCCTTAGATTAGCTGCTATATTAGTGAAACAAATGAGCAGAAATATTTTGTTCCCAATAACTAAACTGGACTGATTTGGGAGGAAAGCAGTTTTATAAAAAACTGTAATACATGATGACAACCTTGCAACAAGGGACCTGTGCTTTTCAGCTCTTTTCAAATGGGTTAGTCAAATTATTTAACCAGGGGGGGGGGGGGCATGACTTTAATATTAAATGACAGAGCTAACAAAGCAGCAAAGTTGAGCCCTTCAAGGAAATGTTCTGGAGAAAACTTAAAGGCTATGCTGCAATGGTTAATCCTTACTGAACCAATGACTTTACATCATTGAAAAGAGGTGATGCGTGAAAAATAGGGCAAACCATGAGCTGAAATCCCTGCCTGCATAAGTATTTCACATTCACTCTGTCAGTAAATCAAGTTTCCTCCAGACTCTGAGAGTAAATGCCATGATTTTATTGACAGTACTTAGGCATACTGTCACAGTATATCTTGATGTTAGGTAGCTTTAAACTGTCTTATGGTCAGGGGCAAAAGACATCCCTATAGGATATATGAGATTTAGGATTATGATTATCCTTGAAAGAATGAGGTAAAATGGAACCCAATTTGATTCAATAGAAGATATGCAGTGTGTATGCCAGAAATTGCATTACTCTCCTCATGATGACACAGATTATATTATCCCTTGATATTAAATATGTGTGCATGTGTGTGCATGTGTTTCTGTTTGTGTGCTGACACTGGGGACAGCAAGCTGCAGTTAACAGTCTGATTGTAAAGTGCTACACTAAGCCAGATGACTGCAGTTGTGGGGCATATATGTACAGAGTATTATAAGAAAGGAATGAATGAATGAAGGAATGAATAAATAAATACATAAATATCATACTAGAGACTTTTGAAAGGATAATAGCACTAGATTTATGAACAAGTGTTGTGCAGTCAAAGCTTCATACTTGCATCAGGGGTTTGTGACTGGGATAAGCTGGGTCACTCCCTGCAAGTTTAGGGGGTTACAGAACTCAGGAAATACATACAGGAATTTCCTCTTGACAGGTAGCCACTGGCTGTTGTTACAAGTGAATTTTACAGCCACCTTCACAAAATACTGTTATGGGTACACAAAGTCCTTTTTAAAATGTGTTTACCGGGAAATTCCTCTTGGATTGATCCATTTCTCAGCAAAGGCCCAGGGAGAAATACTCCAGATGCAAGTCTTTGTAATGTGGGAGGAAACCGGAGCACCTGCAGAAAACCCACACAAATGCAGGGAGCACATTCAGACTCTGCACAGAATGCACCAACCGAGAACTGAATTGGAGAACCTTGTGTTGTGAGGTAATAATGCAAATCACTGCACCACTGTGCCATCCTAGTAGTTCTAGAAGCTTCTGCAGTGCAGTTTATTATAGCAATAACCCACGCCTGGGTGTGGGTAATGCTAGATTTACCCACGGTTGGCGTGGTTTGGTCCCGGTTAAGCCCGAGGACCAAACAAAGCCAACCGTGGTAAATTTAGCATTACCACACCCAGAAGTGGTTATTGCTATTATACATGACATTATTTAAGAAAAGAAACTATTACTTTTCTTAAATAATGGCATAGTATAATGCCTGTTTGCTGCCCTTCCGCAGATGTCTGGCATCCGCGGCAGTTCTGATGTACTGCGCCGCGCAGTACATCAGAGTTGTAAAAACGGAGAAAGCAAGATCTCCGTTGCTTTTATGTCTCGCTATGTTAAATGAGTTTAACATAGCGAGACAGTTTTAAAATAAGCAACGGACATCTCCGCTGCTTATTTTAAACTGTCTCGCCATGTTAAACTCATTTAACATAGCGAGACACTAAAAAAGCAACGGAGATCTTGCTTTCTCGTTTTTAAAACACTGTTCGCTATGTTAAATGGGTTTAACATAGCGAGACAGCTTTAAAATAAGCAACGGAGATCTCCGTTGCTTATTTTAAAGCTGTCTCGCTATGTTAAACCCATTTAACATAGCAAGACAGTGTTTTAAAAAAATGAGTTATACTCATGGAAAAAAGTCCGGATGACCGGACCTTTTTCCATTAGTATAACTCGATTTACAATGGGCACGCTGGCCAATCAGCGTGCACGTTTTGGGGGGGTCATGGTATAATTACTGATATTGTACATTGTATATTGGTTAATACTAAACTATTTTGAGTATAGTATTGATTTATCATATCCATCACAGTTCTCCTCCACTGATAACCTAATAGATTAATTACTGAATATCTGTTATACTATATATATATATATATATATATATATATATATATATATATATATATTGTATCGTCAGGCTCTGGATTACATTGCTTAAGTGGAAATTCCTTAAGATTCCAAGAGCAGGCTAAGTTATTAAATTACTAAATTGTAAACTGCTTTTTCATACTGAGACTTTTATTTTCTCTTTTTGGGTGTTCTTTCTATGCTTTTAAAGTGAGGTTTGTGTGTTCTGCTCAGGTGGCATAATCTTGATAGAGGCCTGTTGTCTAGGCTGGAAGTTTTGTTTGAGTTTCCTGTGTTTCTGGCAGCCATTTTCTGCTGATTGTCTTCATTATTATTGAGAGTAACAAGGCCTCCTGACCTTCTGTAGTACGAGTGATTGGGTAATAGCAGGGGCAGAGTAGTAATCTGATCTTCCAACTCCTCCATTCTTACTGCTATATAAACCCTGTGTCTTATAAAGGTTCTGCTTGTATTGTCAGGCTCTGGATTGCACTGCATAAGTGGAAATTTCTTAAGATTCCAAGAGCAGGCTAAGTTATTTCTTACACTTATTTCACTGAACTGCACTTCTGAAATGCTTATAATTGTGCTATACAGTTGATCTACTATATTTTCTCACTGTTATAAAGCTTTTTTTATTGTTTCACTGCATTTATGTACTGTTTTAACATTACTTAACTGTAAACTGCTTTTTCATACTGAGAGTTGTATTTTCTGTTTGTGAGTGCTCTATCTGAACTTTTCTGTGCAGTTTTGTCTGTTACAGTTAAAAGGATTCTCGAGTCTGCTCCTTGATCTGTTTAAAACTTTAATTTAGTGGCTACAGGTAGGAACTGTAATAGTGTGCATTAGTATAATTGCTTTTTTTATTTAAATTACTAAATTGTAAACTGCTTTTTCCATACTGAGACTTTTATTTTCTCTTTGTGGGTGTTCTTTCTATGCTTTTAAAGTTAGGTTTCTGTGTTCTGCTCAGGTAGCATAATCTTGATAGAGGCCTGTTGTCTAGGCTGGAAGTTTTGTTTGAGTTTCCTGTGTTTCTGGCAGCCATTTTCTGCTAATTGTCTTCATTATTATTGAGAGTAACAAGGCCTCCTGACCTTCTGTAGTACGAGTGATTGGGTAATAGCAGGGGCTGAGTAGTAATCTGATCTTACAACTCTTCCCTTCGTACTGCTATATAAACCCTGTGTCTTATAAAGGTTCTGCTTGTATTG